>NW_009937044.1:0-37518 GCF_000696875.1 Nestor notabilis
AGGGAGCGGGTCCTGAAGGCTCCTTCCCGCCCGTTTTTGTGAGGGACCCTGAGGAAAGGCCCCCCTCGCCTTGCCCTGACCGGCAGCGCCAGCCTAGCGCGCTCGCTCCTTGCCGAGCAGCCCCGGCCCCGCTCCTGCCGGGCCTCCCTCATCCTCCCTGTTGGAAACATTTCATCGTTTTTCAGAGAAAGTGAGCCAGCTGTGAGCGAGGTCTGGGTCGGACTTTGAGTCTCATCCTGATAAGCGGGCACCGTGCTTTTTGTACAGTGTATGCCAAAGAAATAAAAACGCTGCTGTAGAAAGTATTCCATTTTGTTTTCCACTGGTATAGCAGTGGACTAGAAAGTTACACGTGTAGCCTTAAAACAGTTGAAAGATTCATAAGTAGTTACTTATGTTCCACAAGTTTAGGTTAAGGGGTTGATATACTTTATTTACAGTCCTTATGATGACTCGAGGCATGGAATTGTTCATGCAGCCGAGGTTTTCAGTCACAGGGATGTTAACCTGTGCTTCTGTTTCTTCAAGGTCTTGCCTCTGATTTGCCTCCCAACACCTGTAGAGGACTTGTTTTATTCACTTATTTTGTTAAGGGTGACATGACAAGGATAGCTGTAATTACTTTTGTTAGAAGTTCAGCTCTCTTGTCAATTTCATTAGAATAAAACCCCATAGTGTAAGGTGGTGGCTCACGTGTACAATGCTCAGTCTTTATCCCGTGGAATAATGCTATGCTTTTTGAAAACCATTGTGAAATTTTGCAGAGGCAAAAATGTTAAACTTGCTTAATGTGAGGATGCATCTTTTTTCAAATGTAACTTCCCTGTATTTTTGATGTTTGTCTTTCTCTCTGCATGACTGAAGTTTCACTTTTGAGTCTTTAGATAAAGCTTTTAATTATTTGCTTAATTCTAGTCACTTTATTTAACTATATTAATTAATTATTTCCACAGGCTTTTTTTTTTTAAGAAACAAAGGCTTAAATGGGGCTGCCAAAAATCAAGCAAACATTATTATGGGAAACCCCTGAATCTTAATATAAAATGTAAAATGTAACTCTAGAAGTTGTTGTCTTCTTCCGTCAGATGTAAGCGCCCGTAACTTGCTTTTTTGTTCTATAGAACTCAATGTGACGTACACAGGTTTAGGGAGTTCAGTGGGATTGGACTTTCCTAACATGGGACTGATACATTTACTGCATCCTGACCACAACATATGGCCTGCGTGCTTTTTTCTTTACAGTAATAACATGCTTGATCCTGCCCTTGCGGAAGCTAATAGTAGAAAAACATGAAGGGAAATGTTTATATGTAGGACCAGTATCGCTTCTCTCATATGTTTTCTTGTCCTTCCTTGATGCAGTAATCTGTGCTGTCACTTTGAAAACCTGTTAGAGTAACTGTTGATGAGCTATTTATGGGACTTGGATCTGATTACTTCCTACATTGACAGCCTTCCTAAAAAAAGAGGTTTGGGAAGGGTGAGTTGTTTCACGGATGTCGTGTAAGAATTCTACAAAAATCCAGTCAAAGGCTTTGGGCTGTTACTTTAGACTAGGCTTTAAAAACCAGAATGCTGGCAACTTGAAGAAAATGCTGGCAGCAGAAGTCAAGGAGGCCAGTGCAAAATTGCTTCAGATGAATGTGGAATTTTAGTCTTCCCTTTTCTTGAAGAGGACTGTAGATTGGCCTTGTTGGTTACTACAACAAAATGTGGTGTTTTGATTAGAAAAGGATGGAAATATAAACTTAATTTGCAAATGGAAGTGGTCTGTAGTTGTCAAAGCTCTGTATGAAACTCTGATTTGAGACTTAAAGGGCATAGCATAAAGTATTTTTTTAGGTGGAAATCAAGCTTGGTGTTTTTACTGCTTTTTAGATCAGTTACAGTAAAAATTACAGTGATAGTATGTGAGCTCTTCTGAGAGTACGTACTTCAGGCAATCATTTTCTTCATGTTTTTTCTTTCAGAGTGAGACTATGGAACAGAAATCTGGAAAATGACAGAAAAACAGTAGTTGCCCTCTTCTAGGACAGTCATGTTGGAAGGATTGGTAGCCTGGGTCCTCAACACCTACTTGGGAAAATATGTCAATAACCTGAACACAGACCAGCTTTCGGTCGCTCTTCTGAAGGGTGAGGCTTTGGGATATTTTCTGTAGTATTTGCATATTGTGTTTTGTTTGTTTTTATTTTTTTAAATTGTGTTTTTGTAATAACTGGAAGCTGGAGCAGAAACAATCACCTAATACTGTGTTTAACGTTTGTATAAACCCTTTTCATACAGAGTTCTGTGCTAGCACTTTACATAGTCAGTCAGATCTCTTGTGTGACTCTGTTGGTTTTTATCAACACTATTAAACCCAGTTATAAAAAACATTCAGGAGTATGCTTAGCATGTTTTATCAGCATGTGTAATTTATATAATATTTGAGTGTCATTTTTCTTAATACTGTTGTTTCCCTGTTGAGGGAATGTGGCAGTATTCCATAGTCTTTACCTCTTACATTTTGGTGCTAGTAGTTAACTTAGTAATGAAGACTTCTGGTTTGTCACATTATGTCCACAAGTCTTGTACTTTTACTGAGTCCTCAAATCAGTGCTTTTTAATTTACATTCTGCTGCTGTTACCTGCTATTTCTGGAGAGAAGGTAACACTTCAAAGTGTTCTTTTCTTGGCGTGCTTTTTGGAGTATTGAGAAAATACTTTTAAGTATCTTTCTCGAACAGAAAATGAGGAGGTTTTTCCTTGGTTACATTTAGTTAGTTAACCATTTCCTTGGTTATATCTAGTAAAGTGCAGATCTAAAACCTTGCAGAAGATGGCTTCTAGATGGCCTCATCAAATAGTTTGAGCACATGACATTGGAAAATTAACAAGTATATTAAATAATCATTGGAATTGTAGCATAACTTGAAGTGATAGGTTGGCTGTTCCCATCCTATCAATCATTTTAGTCTTAGAATGTTCAAATTGGCCTTGTGTAACATAAATGCGTTTTTCTTCTTTGTATAGGTGCTGTTGAATTGGAAAACTTGCCACTAAAGAAAGATGCCTTGAAGGAACTGGAATTACCATTTGAAGTAAAGGCAGGTTTGTATTTTGCTTATGTGTGCAGGCCGAACCTTTATAAACAGGCAGTATTGCATAATTTAGAAGAAGCTTTACATGCGAGTCAGAACCTTGAACAAATGAGGTAGCCTGGTTTTTAGGTTATCCAGTTCTATTTTAGCTTCTGTGTTTCTTGCACCACTTTTTCTTTCAGGTTTAGCAAGAGTGATGAAGTACCTTTACACAGGAATCTGATAGCGTCTCTGTTCTGTATATCTAGGTTTCATTGGCAAAATAACACTGCAGATACCTTTTTATCGTCCGCATGTGGATCCATGGGTGATATCTGTCTCAAAACTGCACTTAATAGGTGCACCAGAAAAAAAAGATGATTTTGATGAGGAAAAGGAGAAGTTGCAAGAGAGAGAACACAAGAAAGCCCTTCTCCTAGCACTTGAGGAAAAATGGAAAGTGAGTCATGCTTGTCTTTCATGGTGAAGAACTCCTGCGATAGATGGATTGCATTTAAGTCTCCTAACAAATTCCTAGGAGTTCCTAACAGATTTGTAACAAGTTTCTAGGAGAACAAATGCGTAGGAAGCTAAGTTAGAATTTGATTCATACGTGCTAACGTGGTGCAGTTTCTGCCCCACCTCTGTCATGCCATGTGTCCCACGTATGCTGGAAATACTCAAACTGGGGGGGGTTTATTTTCTCCCTGTTCACAGTAACCTCAGGGTAACAAGCTGTATTGTTTCCTGACAGTTGTTACAGTGTTGGTTAATGCTTTATCCCTATTTTCTGTTTCAGAAAGAACAACAACAGAAAGGGGAATCCTACTGGTACTCAGTTACTGCATCTGTAGTCACAAGAATTGTAGAAAACATTGAAGTAAGCTTTTGCATTGTAGACCTTTCCCCATTTGTTAAGAATTATCTGTGCTCACTGTGCTTTACATTGTGTAGTCCTTAGAGGAGAAATACATAAATCAAAGGTAGGTATTTGGCAGAGGACAGTCCCTTTTCAGGTTGAACCTTCATAACTTCAGTCTTAAACTAGTCCTGATGGGGACTTCTGGAAAGGAAAAACCCTCCATCCTGCTTTTGCCAAGGGGAAAAGCAGAAACTTTTTCTTGTTTGTAAAAGTAGGTAGATAATGAATTTGCGTGAAATTTGATGGCTTTTGCTCACATTGTAATTCTTTGATTTATAAACCCACCAAAACATTTGAGTTGTTTATGAAGCAGAGGAGCATGAATTGTTCTGATAAAAAGATAATTCGTAAGGAAACAAATCTCTCTGCTCATGAATGATTTGGATTATTTCACTGTGTGTTGTCTCTCCAGTTCTTTTATTATTCTTTTTCTACTATTAGTAAAAATCTGCCATGTATCTCCTAAGTTTCAAAATGACTTCAAAGTGTGGCTGTTACACTCTGTTGCTTCTTCTAGTGGAAGTCCTAATGTAGTTAATGACATTTTTAGCAACACTTATATCACCTAGATATTACTTGTTAAAGTTTGTCTGCCACCATGAAAGGATGGTCCTTTCTTTCTCCTTATGTGCCGATAGACTCACTATATTATTTGGTTGCATTTCAACTCACTAGAGGCATTGGTTTTACTAACGTAAAATCAGTTTGGGTCACCTTGTATTGTTAATAGTTTGTAATTCTGGCCTGTGCTGGTGATTCGAGTACATGACGATTCTAGTCTTTGATTGGCAATTACACATTGAATTACAAATATAATTCAAATTTGCCTTTAAGATGGAGAATAATAGTAGCATAGCAAAATAAAGTACAATGCCTTGTGAAAGTGGATAATTGTTTTTTGTGAGAAGGACAGGGACTAGTGGTGTCTGAGGAGAAGGTTGAACCAGAGAGTATAAAACCAGAAGAGGGAAATAGGATTTCTGTGAGGTCTAAACACCAGAAATTTGTTGGAGAATTGCAGAAATTAAATACTAAATTTCTTCAGTATTAATGAATAGTACTACTGTCTGCTGTAATGATGTAAGGAGTTGTCTCTACTTTAATGTTGGGGTTTTTTTTCTGTTTAGTTAAAAATTCAGGATGTCCACTTGAGGTTTGAAGATGGTGTCACAAACCCTTTGCAGCCATTTGCATTTGGCATATGCATCAAAAAAGTATCCATGCAAAATGCAGTATTTGAACCAGTGAGTATAACTTTATGTATGAACTCGTGGCAGCTAAGATGTGGTGATCTATTTTATGGGTGCTAGTAAATGTTTAGTAAAACATAGGGCATTTTAATAATCTTCTGGTTATTGTAAGAAATTGATTCTGGGCATTTCATACTGTTCATCGAGTATGTACAAATAAAACCGACATGGCACGTGGTGTGTGATCTTGACTTTATTCCACTTTTCTCCTTCAGGTAGAGAAGCTGATGCGTAAAAAACAGTTGGATGTTGCCGACTTCAGTGTTTATTGGGATACCAGCTGCACTTTGCTGGGAGACCTGCCTCCTGGTCAGCTACAGGTACAAGAGGGAGATTTTGCATGTGAGAGATTGTAATTTTTGTTAGTCCCCTTCCTATTATTTTTCAGACCTAATTGACTTAGAATTTGTTGGGTTTGGTGCTTTTAAGAGCAACAGGAGTTTATGGTTTCATGCTATGATGATAGGATACATGTGCAACTCACAAAGGCTGTGCTGTGAAATACCTTGTTTTACCTTTGAAGAGAGAACATGTTTAGGAAGTTTTTTAATGGACTGGCATGCTAATAAAATGTATTCTAGTTCATGAAACAAATATATCCTGATAGATATTCTACACTCATTTCTTAGAGAATGAATCTGCTTGTAACCCACAGGAAGCAATGGATAAAAGTATGGAAAGTCGTGATCATAATTACATCATGGAACCTGTATGCACTTCTTCTCTTCTGAAGAGAAATTGTTCTAAGGAGCCTTTAAGATCACGACAGACTCCACGGCTTGAGTGTGACATTCAGCTTGAGACCATACCCTTGAAGCTTTCACAGGTAAATACCAACTGTCTTCATTTAATTCTTAGTATTTGAAAAAGAGACTGTTGAGAAGCAGGGTAAATGAGGCCATTGTGAACTCTCGCTATTAACTGTGTTAGGCTGCTTTGGGTGTCCAAACTAGTTGGTCTCAAGATTCTTGGGTGTCTATATGCTGTATTGCACACTGCTTTATGGTCAGTTTCTAACAAAATGACTGATTAAAGGAGATAGTCCTTCATGTTTTGGTTCCCACAACGTCTACAAATTCAAATTGGTTTGACATAGAGTGTATTTTTTACCTTCCCACATTCTCCAACTGTTGTTTGTATGTCAGTGCTTCTGAAGATTCTGCTGGAAAAATGCCATCTTGAATTAGTTATCTCTAAGAAAACAGGTGCTGATTCTGACAGTGAAATACCTGTAGGGATCATAAAACTGGGGTAGTGTTTGGAACAGCTTAAATACCAATGACTGTAGCTTAAGATTAGTATTTTCTTAAAGATTTCGTTTTAGAGGCAACTGAAAGGGACGTGAACAAATAACAAAGAAGTTGTTTTTATTAAACCCAAACATTCAGAATTATCTTACTGCAACTGATTCTTGCAAAAAAACTTACATTCTTGTTTGTTCATTATAGTAATAGGAATATTTGGGGGTTTTTAGTTTATAGAATATACAATAGTGACTGATGTTAGGTTGATAAACTGACATGGAAGGAGATTTCCTTCTCTGTGTTTGTAAATAAAGAAACCTGTAAATTTAATGTCACTCATTAACTACTAGCTACTGGGAGAAGATACTTGATACTAGAGAACCAAATTATGAATTATAATTAACATCAACCTTAATTCTGAAGCCATATGCGGGTCATTGATGCAGATAAACTAAACCTATGCTTGGGGTTTTGTGTGTTTTGTTTTTTCCTTCCCGTTGCTTTGGAAAACGCTCCAGTATTGCCTAATTGATCTGTGTATTGTTTTACTAAAAGATGCAGTATCAGCAGATCATGGGATTTCTAAAGGAACTGGATAGAAAGGAGCGACAGCTTAAATTCAGGAAGTGGAGACCAAAGGTTTCAGTAGCAGAGAAGTAAGTATATCTACATGTGGTAGTGTTAATATGATATTATAAACTATACTAGGGAGCCTCGATGAAGACAAGTATAAAAAGGCAGATAATAATAATATACTAGAGTTTCAGTTTTCATGTTTTGTTTCCGCACCTCATGAATCAGTTTTAAATATTCCGATGTAATTCAAACTTAAAATAGAATTATTCTTACCTGAGGCTTTAAATCCTCTTTCAGAGCTTCCAAGAACTGGAATTAAGTTGGAGGTTCTACCCCAAAACACACATTGTGGTGGTCTGAAATTTTCTTTGTGCAGTGAGCTTCTCTTAAAATTCTTTTAGTGATAAATAAGCAAGATGGTATCAGTTCAGGCCAGAGGTCTGTGTAACTCAACCTTTTGTTGTCTATGCCTGATCCATGACAGCTATACCAAATCCCACTGGAGTGGTGGGGACTTTCATAGAGGACCTTCTCCACAACTGGCAGAATTGGCCCACATATGCTGTCTCTAATGCTTCTGCTTTTCCTGAGCAGCTGCCCTCTGTTTTTTCACTGAACCTCTCCTGCACCTATCACCAGTTTGACATGCATGTGGTTTTTTTGAAACATTGGTAATAGTCATTTACAAATGTTTCAGCTGCCGAGAATGGTGGATCTTCGCTTTGAATGCTAATCTGTCAGAGATCAGGGAGCAGAGGCGGCGCTCCACCTGGGAGTTTGTATTACATCGTGCCCAAGATGCAGTGTCTTACACTGACCTGTATTACGCCAAGTTGAAGGGGGAACCACTGTCTGCTGCAGAGCAGGTATTTAGATTTGAGTCTTCTACAGTGTTGATTAGTCATCTTTGATTTGATTTGTTTCATCTTCTCAAATTTTTGACCTGTTCTAGTTCAGACACATCTTTAGTTTAACTGCAGGCCGTTTTCACTGAAGAGACTGTCTTTTAACCACAACTGAGTTTTTAATGCTTGAAACCTGGGCTTGTGGGAGGTGTGGGTTCTTGTGGTTTTGTTTTGCTATGCAAAAAGCTGTCTTTTTTTTTTTTCCTTGAGCTGTCACTTTTTTTTTCCAAAAATAACATTAACTGTCACAGAATGCTCATGCCAGTCTGTGTCATGCTTTCTTAACTTGAATTCTCTGTAGACTCAAAAAGTATTTGCACATCAGAAGTGTGTCAGGTCACCTTTGTGGCTGGGTAGATAATACGGAAGAAATTGTGGCTAGTTGACAGTGTATTTAAGGCTTTGTTGGTTTTTTTTATGTTTTTCCGCAGTCGATTTTAGGATGGAGGATGTAGAGGTAAAGTGCTCCTAGTAATGAACCTGTGCCCTACTTCAGAACGAGAAAACCCCATGACCTGTAATTAGCTGCTTTTTATCCTTAGGTGTATTGGGACTTTTTAGTTAAAACAGCTCCGGGCACCATGTACCTCACCTGTCTTAATTACAGTTGTGATTCTGTTGATACTTTTATGTAATCCTTACTTGCCTTACTTGTGTTATTTAGGCATGAACTGTAGGAGTTGGTCAATGTACTGGAAATTTTCTAGTACCTGCCAAAGCAGGTTGTCTGCAGCAGAGCTGTGAAATGTAACAGGGGCAATGCCACTGGGCTGTAAAAATGTCTTTTGCTTTCTTGTTCCATAATACATTTTTTTAGGCTTGGGTGAATCATAAGCTTCCACAAAGAACTTCTTAATCAGTACAAAGAGGACAGCATGTCTGAGTACCTGAGTGTGAATACTACATTGTCCTGGTTCATGCAGTTCATTTCCTCTACCACCTTTACTCAAGACAGAAGCTTTTTTTGCTCCTGGCTATGCTAGGCATTCTGTTAAGTCACGTTATTTTCCATGGCTTAAATTTTGTGCTGCCAACCTTGCTTCTGATGTATGATAGAAGGATATAATTGGGCAAGGAATATTTACCATGAAAAGTGTTAAAATAAAGTATTTTACAATGCAAATAAACTTTACTTGTAACAGGGGAGAATGTCAGTGTTACGGTTGCCCATGTGACTTCTGTTTATTTCTTCATATGCTGAGGCACTTACATAGTGCCATGAATGACTTGTTAAGGTTTTTCAATGAATCTCTAACTTACAGTGCAGAGATGTTTGACATGTTTGTGGATAAGATGCTGTATTCTTTTAGTGCGTTTACTTTACCGTTTTTGTCTTTTCAGGCAGAAATGCATCGTATTGAAGATGAGCAAACTTACGAAGAGTTGAAGATACTATATGAGATAGTTCATGATAAAATTCATGACTTAGCTGAGGTGAGGAACATTCTGCATACAGGGCAATATTTGGAATCTTTATGAGAATTATTCTGAGATTTTGTGTTCTTTTCTGCTAGAGAGTGTTAGCATGTATTTGCTTTGATTCAGAAGTGTGGCATTACTCATGGAATCATAGAATAGTTTGGGTTGGAAGGGACGTTCAAAGTTCATCTAGTCCAACCCCCCAGCAGTGATCAAAGACACTAGATCAGGTAGTCAAATGACTTCTTATTTGACTTAGTGTTTCCAGACTGAGATTTGAATCATGCTGTATGGCTTCATATATGAACATGCAGCAGTTAACTGATGACAGGTCTGCTATTTCTTTGCTGCTGCTCTCCTAATAGGCTAAGTATTGATTGAAAATATCACTGCTGATAGACTGCAGAATGCTGAGTAAATAGTAGATGGAATTGTGTTTTTATTGTGATGTTTTTGTACACTTGTGATATTCTTTTACTTACCAGCAGTAATGTGTCTGTCTTCAATGTTCAAACATAGAGCATTAAAGAGCCGTTGCCTTATTCCCCTGGAGGGTCCCCTACAGCAGAATCTGCACATGGCAGTAGCACTGGAATGCTGCAGTATCTTCAGTCTTGGTTTCCTGGATGGGGAGGTTGGTATGGATATGCTCAGCAAACATACGAAGGGGAACCATTTGAAGGGCTGCTGACAGACCCAAAGGAACAGTGGAATCCGGAGGACATACTGGGTATGGAAATACAGGGCTTTCTGTTTCTTTTTAAGGCTATGAACTCTACCAATACCTGTTAAAGGTGAGCAGAATCACCTCTTTGGTTCTGTCACCTACCTGTCTAAAGTTTAATAACCTGTTAGGAAATCTCAGTACCTGGTATACCTGCTTATTTTAAAGCAATATATTGAATACATTTGCTTCCAAAGCAAAGAGCTTTGGGACTTTCTCTGTTCAGATGACCGGGTATAACATTAACAGTACTGGATTATTGCGGTCTTTATAAATTTAGGTTCACATTACCTTAATTGAAATAGAAGAGTTCTCCAGAATATTCAGTTTTGTTAAAGAAGAACGTGTACTAGCTTTATCTTTTGTTTCTATTTTTCTTCCCTAGAGCTGGGAAAATCTTTATTTTCAAATTCAGAGAAACTTTTTTTTCTTCTGTAGCCTTCCAGAAACTTGGCTTACTTAATGCATTGTTTTGTATTTTATTAATTAGGTACAGATGAGTTTTTTGACCCTGCTGCAGATGCTTCTAGCATGAATACCTTTACGAAGAGAGATCATATTTTTGCTAAATTAAATCTACAGTTGCAGGGTGGCTCTTTCACTCTGTTGCATAAGAAGAAGAAGGTGGTGCATGCTGAAGAGACTGCTTTTATGCAGCTGGAGTTTTCAGGTATTAAGGCAATTTCTGTTCTTTCTCCAAAAAGGCCAGAGCTTTGTCTGCCTGTATACCTTCCTTTGATTTCCTTTGGTTTCAATTCTTAAAATGACTATACTGAAACAAAGTTCAAATTGAAAACATGAGAACAGCATGTGGAAATTGATGTATCAAGTGAAAATAAGTTTTTCCAGATGTGTAATTTCAACATAGAAATCGAACTTCAGACATTGTTATGTGTGAAAGGATGGCAACTATAGCAATATATGCTTGACAATCATTTAGTGTATTCCAAATGTCCATGTTTAATTATTTTAGTAGAAATAAATATATATATGCACTTCCAAAAGATTTATTTGTTGGACGATTTATCTGTCAAATTTAAATAAATGTTATGCTGTATACTAAAAGAAATAAAAGTATTTTATATATTTATATTCCAGGTGTAAAGATCTTAGCAGAATCCCTTCCTCGCAGAAATTCTTCCCTTCTCAGAGTTCAGCTTGGTGGTCTTTTTCTGAGGGATTTGGCAACAGAAGGGACCATATTTCCTGTTCTTGTTTTCCCAAATCCTGTAGGTGAACAAAACCTCTTTAAATTACTATGTGAGATACATGTGTAAGAAAATAGTTATATTCCAAAACTCAACACTTATCTTTGTATCTTCTCCCAGAAAGAGAACCTGAAAGTCTTGAAGAAGAATTCCACTTGTCGAACTTAACTTTTCCCCTCCCTTTCCAGAGATCATTCATAGAACTCATTGTTTGCTCTGTATGCTTGTAACTTTAATGTAATAGTGAATACGTGTTGGGAAGAAGATAATTTGTTGAAGGAGATAAGATATTTGGAACAATCAGCGCTGTTGCTTAATCAGTGGTTGTTCTTTTTCATAAAGCTTTTTGGTCCAAGTAAGGTTTTACTTCACCTTTATACTGTTAAACTAAAAGCAGAAATACAGAACTCTTCTTTTTTCCTTTTGAATGAATTGCTGAGACGGTTTCAAGTGTCTCTCCTGAGCAACCAAAATTTGAATCTAATTCCATGAGAATTTCCCATGTTTTTTGTACTTTGTAATTTGTAGAGTGGTGACTGAAATCTGCCCTTCAGACTTCAGGCTCTCTGCTACACAAGTAGATAGTGTTAGCTGCTTAGTCATACTTCCTCCTCTTGTTTGAGTGCATCAGGGAAAAAAAATGCAGATGATAATGTCACACTATACAAATAGTTCACTTATAAAGTGACCATAAGACTAATACAGAAAAGACTTTTGTGCTTTTATCAGTGGCTTGGTTGATTTTATCTAAACAATCTTTTTTTTTTAAATTCTTCTCAGCAAAAAGAGGTTGGCTGCATGTCTTCCTTTGGACTCCAGAGTTTGTCCTCAGAAATGACTAATCAGAACACTGGTAAAGATTTCATTCTGTGTTTGATGATAACAAGTATATCAGATCATTCCTCCAAAGCACAATTTCAAAACTGGGTGCTTAGAGTTTGAATTCATGCAAATGCTTTTGCAAGTAGTAAAGATAAAATCATAAAAGCTTTGTTCAGACATAAGGGTGTGTGGGTAAGGTGACTTTAAAGAAAGTGAGTAAGAAAACAAGTATTTCGAGACAGCGGAAGTTGCACTTGCTCTTTTGTCTTGGTTTAAAAAAAGAAAATACGTTGTTAGGAGTTCAGCATTAGGACCCCAGTTCTGAAAATGTTTCTGTATATACAAACACATTGAATACTGTCGACTGTAGAAGTTGATCATCCTACTTGCATTTCTGTTACTGAAGAATTTTCAGATGTGTACTGCTTTCCCCCAGTTAAAAATTAGTTACTAAATTCTGTCGGGCTTAGTTTTTGCTTTTGTCCATTTGTTTGTTTTGGGTATTTTTTACAACTTCTTTTTGTAACTCATTTTTTCTTTCGTTGCAGATCCTGATGCCCCAGTGTTTGAGATGCTTTATGAAAGAAATCCAATCCACAGCACTTTTGAGAGGCGCCTGGAAGTCAGTACCAGACCTCTCAATATTATTTACAATCCACAAGCCATTAAGAAAGTAGCTGATTTCTTCTACAAGGGAAGGGTTCATACCTCAGGTTAACCTTTAATGTGTTTGTTTTTTGGTGGGGTTGGGTTTTCTTTTTTTGGTGGTATCCTATCTTTTATTCTCTTTGATTTTTATTTATTTTCATTCTCAGAAAAGCATTAATCAGAGAATCTTCATTTCAAATTAATACCCTGAGTCTTCACTGATTTTTTTGTTTTCTCCTGTTATGGCTGTTTCTTTGTTTAATTGAATCAGTGATTCGATTAAACAGTGATTGGGCAGACTCCTGAAACTTCAGCTTTAAAATTACAAGTTGCTTCTCTATGCATAGTGGATGTTCATGCTGCCTAAATTAAAATGAGTAAATAAGGAGGCCTGTTTCTGTAATCTCTCCTAGAAGTTGATGGAGAACAACAGAATTTTGAGAGGACAGTTAAAAGCAGAATATTTTTTATAGTAACAATACAGAGGAAATTGTGTTCTAACTCCTGTCGTATCCCTTCTGATAGTTGAATTAAGTCTGATCTTTGAGGAACACTATTTTTAGATGTTAAACATACTGGTTCCCTAAGCTTCTAAAGACAGAAAGATTTAGGAGTCTAGTACCTGAGTGTGTAACATAAAGTGTCTGCTTTTGCAGTTTCAGTTGTTAGTTTCTGAGGAGGTGAGAGGTGAAAACAAGGTGGATCAAAATGTTCTTGAAGTACCAAATCTTTTTCTGTTGATTTTGGCAAATACCAAAAGATTTAAGTTACCTGGCATAAGGGCTGGGGTGATAGTTGCCTTTTCTCACAAGATGAGAATATTCCATAAATGTTAGAGGTAAAATTTAAAACCAACCAACCAACCAACGAGACTTCTGCAGACTTCTTAATGTTTAGTCAGAATTCCCTCTGTTGCCGTACTTATGACCTTTCTGTCTTCCTCAAATTTAGAATTCAGGTTGAAGGTCTGTAAAATAAAGACCAGAAAAAGGTTTGGGAGTGTTTTTTTGGTGGGATTGTTTAATTTGTGCTTAGATGCTTCTTTTTTCCTCTGAGGCAGCGTGGTGTACAGGTACAGCAAGTGGCTTTCAGCTGCAATGTTTTCCTGTCCTGTATTTCACTACTAAAATTTTAAATAGTTCTTTTCTCTCTTCCTTTTTTTCTTACCCTGTTCAGTAACAGATGAACAAAATTATACCTAGTCAGTTTTGTATCTTTTGTGCAGGTTTTGGATATCAGTCTGAATTAGAGGCAAGAGTGGCTGAAGCTGCCAGAAGACAGTACAACAAGCTGAAAATGCAGACGAAAGCTGAAATCAGGCAAACTATTGATCGTTTGCTTGTAGGAGACTTCATAGTAAGTTTTTGCCTCCAAATGTTTGTGTGGGTTTTGTTTGGGTTTTTTTTGCCATGTGTTTTAAGACTTGAAGCTCTAAAGAGTGGAGTTTTTTGCTGCTGTTGGTTTGTTTGGTGTTGTTTTTAAGTAAGTGGGGCATTTTTCATGTGGTATTACAGTATTCCTTTTGCTGTCAGTCCATTTTTGTGGTGCAGACCTGTTGTGATTAATGGCAGAAGGGTGTTTTTCTGTTCTGGATCCGCACATGAGCTGATTTCATGCTAGTATTTTGGCTCCAGTGTGCACTGGAGCTCTGTTACATCAAACTTATTAAATTTGTGTACAGCTTATTTAGAGATTATATTCTAAATGAAAAACTTGTTCTACTTTATTTGCTTTTTGCTCATCTGCAGTTCTCAAGTGGTATTAGTGTGTGTATCAGTATCATTAATCCTTAGCTTTGGAGTTAGCTATATTGATGCAAGATACCTGATCCAGTCTCATGTAAAAGGTAGATGCCTTCTCTTAGCTATGCAGGTAGATTCACTCTCCTTGGCTCACAGATGGGGAGTCCCTCTGGCGGGGGCTTCATTGCATCTCTCTTAACATAGGATGTTTCGCTTACTGAAAATGTCTCTTCATGGGCTATAATCGGAGTTTGTGGTCTGACAGACTGCCAAACCATAGTCTGGCTCAATTTGTGAAGGTTAGCTCTTCAGGTGAAAAAGTAGCTAACTACATTGATTTGTCTGATGTGGCTTTTCTTGCATGTGAGGGGAAACTATTTCTTACAGCCTATTAATCTTCTTAACTTCCAGGAAAACAGCAAAAGCTGGACTGTGTGCCTTGATATTTCTGCCCCTCAGGTGATCTTTCCTGATGATTTCAAATTTGTGGATCCAGTATTAGTTGTTGTAGATCTGGGAAGAATATTACTTACCAATTCTCAAGGTACAATCTAGAATTATTGCGACTTTCCTTTTCTTTCAGTCTTCTTCCAGAAACTTGTCTGTGTAGAAAGTAGAGATGTCTTAAGGTTATTTCCCCTATATATGCATAGAGTTTCACATCATAATTCTGCTATTATCAATAAATATTTGGTTAAGATTGGTTTTAAAAGTAAACTGAGGGTGTGCAGAGGTTTTTTTGTTTTGTTGGGGTTTTGGGTTGTTTGGGGATTAATGTTTAAATTAAAGGCTCCCATGTGATATCTTGCACTTCATGAAGGCTGTGGGCAGATGTGAAGCTAGTGCATCAGGCACTTTACCATGAGATGATTTTTGGCTTAGAATGGTGTAAGATTTAGCTGTCAACTGCTTTTTTCACAGTGCTCTCAGTGAAAGTATCTTTGAATAAGCCCTGAAATTTTGAGTCGCATGGATCTCTGTTCTTAGCCTGTGTCTATAGCTAGCTGAATGAAAGTGAAAGAAAACTGGCATCCTGTGTTTGTGTCAGAAGTTAGATCATTGCTTCTTAAATTATTGCTTTTTTCCTGTTCCAATAGGAAAACATTGCAGGAAGATGAAAAAGAAAGTACAGTGGAACTTGTAAATAAAATTAGACCTACTTAAAATGTAGCTGGACGGTATGGTGTGTGAGGATATACTAAAAAAAAAATAAATTGGAAGAGAGATCTATGTGGTATGCAGTTCCTTTTTTAAAAAGTACAGCTGTAGGATGGGTTGCTCTGTGGTGCAGTGGAAAGCTGAGGTGTGAAGTCCAAAATTGCAACAGTGGAATGTTGTTACTCTGGATGTCTCCAAATGATTTCATCTTTTCTTGCATGAACTAATCTCTGCAGGGATTCAGTAGCTTCCTTTTTAGTAAGTTCTGTCTTATGGCACACTAGAGAAACCCCCACAAATTGTTTATGCAAGACTGGTTTGTAGTTCGCTGTGTAATTGAGCCATTGAGCTGTTCAGAGTAGCGTGAGCTTAGAAAAGAAAAGAAAAAGGAAGGTAAAAAAGGATAGTTTTGGAAGGTGTTCCTGCTTTGTAGAGCATGATAATAACATGGAAGTTAATATTAGGGAATAAAGGTAATTGAAAAAAACCTTCTGATCCTATATTTATTGAAGTTAAGTAGCTCTTACCTTTCAGTTGGGTTTGAGGATCTAAAGAATTGCATACGCAGAGTAAGGGATTTTATTTTTTAACAACTTGATTAAAAGTAAATCTTACAGTAAGTGGGTTAAAAATGAGGCAATAGTATCCTTTTATAGATTCCATAACACATTGTGACTGACATCTGCATGTATGTCAAAGAAGTGTAGTAGATTTCCTGTTGAGAAAATAAAAGGGACAATGGAGGGAGAGAAGGACAGTAGGGAATATGCTTTGTGTTTAAAAAAACCCCACAGCTTCAGCCAGGATGATCAGGTAATGATTGGTATTAGCAAGGAAGGAGAATACTTTTGTTTACTTGTTTGTTTACTGTTACTTTTGTAATCCACAGAAGAATCTAAAAGGAGCACAGATACTTTTTCTTCAGAAGTCAATGAACTGAGTGATGAGGAATATAAAACACCTCTTGCAACTCCTCCCAATACTCCACCACCAGAATCTAACACTAACAGTGGCATGAAAATGTCTGAATTTACTGGACTAGAAATAAGTGAAGAGCATCTACAAGCACACTTAATGAGTAAAAAAATGTATGAGAGATACACACTTTCATTTATGGACCTTCAGATCATGGTGGGCCGAGTGAAAGACAACTGGAAACATGTTCAGGATAGTGATGTGGGTCCCACTCATGTGGTAGAAAAATTCAATGTTCACCTGCAGTTGGAGCGCAGGTTGATCTACACGTCTGACCCAAAATACCCAGGAGCTGTCTTGTCTGGCAGTCTGCCCGACTTGAAAATCCACATAAATGAAGACAAAATACTGGCTCTGAAGAACTGTTGCACACAGCTGAGTACATCTGAAACTAAGTCTTCTGATGCTCTACATTTAGGGAAAGCCAAGATTTTTGCAGAGGTAGACCAGCTTGGCAGTTTGCATGATTCTGTGATGAACCTCACCCAGAGTGTTGTGATGCTAGAGCAACACACCAGGGAAGTTCTTGTTGAGTCTCAGCTGCTTTTGGCTGAATTCAGAGTAAACTGTATGCAGTTGGGTGTTGAAAGTAATGGAAGATACATCTCTGTACTCAAGGTTTTTGGCACCAATGCCCATTTTGTGAAAAGGCCATATGATGCAGAGGTGTCCCTGACTGTTCATGGCCTGTTATTGGTTGATACTATGCAAACGTATGGGACAGATTTTGATCTTTTGATGGCTTCTCATAAGAATCTGAGTTTTGATGTGCCAACAGGAAGTCTTCGAGGCAGCAGGGCTCAGTCTCCAGTTTGTGGACCACATGATGCACGTCCCAGTGATGCAGCTAGTTTGGCAGAGAGGTGCACTACAGCCTCAAGTACTTCATCTGGTAACAATGGAAAAGATCAAGAGTCCCTGATAAAATTAGAGTATCAGTTTGTGAGTGCAGAATGTCCATCAATGAATTTGGATTCCAGTCTGCAGGTGATCTCTGTACAGGTGAACAACCTGGATATCATCCTTAACCCAGAGACTATTGTTGAACTGATTTGCTTTCTCCAGAAATCTTTCCCAAAGGAGAAAGAAGATTCTAGTCCTCAGCCTTTAATAACTGATTTGGAAAAAGATTGGAGGGAACAGGAAACCTTCCAGTCAACTTATGTACAGAATACAGAGGTAGCAGTTGATATTCACTGGTTAAATATACTTCTCCTCAGGACAGTTGGCATGACAAATGGAGAAAAATACGGCAGAAAAATTGCAACAGCCAGTATTGGTGGCACCAAAGTCAATGTCTCCATGTGTAGTAAACTTGATGTAAATGGCTCTCTGGGATGTCTTCACCTGATGGACCTAACACAAGATAGTGTTAAGAACCAGTATGTTGTAAGCATAGGGAATACAGTGAGGTATGAAAATCTCATTGGCGATGTAGATTACTTGGAATCTTTATTCTTCAGGCTTGATGATGGGAATAGCCTTCCAGATGCATTAAGTTTCACTTTCACAGAAAAGTCAAAAGAGGAATGCTCTCTGAACCTCAAAATGGCCTCTTTACACTACAACCACTCAGCTAAATTTCTGAAAGAACTAACTTTGTCAATGGATGAATTGGAAGAGAATTTCCGCAGCATGCTGAAAAGTGCAGCTTCAAAAGTTACCACTGTCTTGGCAACTAAAACTGCTGAATACAGTGAAATGGTTTCTTTGTTTGACACAACACCACGGTCAAGAGATGTTGCCAACTTGGAAGATAATGAAGGCTATGCCTTTGGATCACAACCACTCAAAATTGATACTATTAAGCTTATATTAAATGTAAACATTGAGTCACCAATTGTCTCCATACCTCGAAAGCCTGGTAGCTCTGAACTGCTTGTAGGTCATCTAGGACAAATATCCATTCAGAATTTTGTACCAGGAGAAGATGAATCTACAAGTGATAGACTGCAGGTTGAAATTAAAGACATTAAAATGTATTCTCTAAATAGCAGCCAGCTTACAAGCAAGAAGGAGCCTGCAAGTGAAATATCTCGTGGACTGCATTCTTCTTCAGGTCCTGCTAGTATTAATAGCCAGGAGGAACCTCATTTTACTCGTCATGACTTCTTTGAGTCGTTACATAAAGGCCATGGTATGTTAATCAGAGAACTCTGAATTATTTTAATGAGAGTAGTGGATGGTACTAAAAATGTGTGTTGACCATAGGTCTGTTGTATATTCTGTCTCACCCATCCTCTTGAAATGCACTGCTCAATTTTAATTACAAAGGACAAGTTATTTTATTTATATCCATTATTAGTCTCCTAAACAAAAACTGAATAGTGTCTTTCATGCAGAAGTTTAACATAGCATAGTTATATATACTTACTTTATCATTTCTAAGAGATCCTGAGCAATTTAAATAACTACTATGCTACCTCTGCTGTACAGTCTTTACAGGATAATTAATTCACTTACTATGATACTGTTTTAATTTTACTTTCTCTTAACAGCTTTCCACATTCTGAATAACACCACCATCCAGTTTAAATTGGAAAAGATACCACTAGAAAAAGATTTAACTTTTCCTCTGAGTAATGAAGACTTTGGAATATCAAGCATTATGAGGATTGAAGGGAAATTTGTTAACCCTCTTCAGGTATAGTAACGTATATTCCACCATCAATATAACAGCATTTCCCTGCGTAGAAGATAAGTAGTTTAAGGCAAATATCTTCAGGTTTAATATGGTGGAAGTTGAGAAATCGGGTCCTTATACATGTGGTTAGAAGAGACAGTCTTAAGTCATAACATCAATGACCAAAATTCCATCTCGTTTTGGAGCATTTTAGACATCTTTATAAATCAGGCTAACTTTTACTTACCCTGAACACCTATTACAGAAGGAAAAATAAATGTGTCACTGTCCAAATATGTTTATTTGCAGTTCTAGTAGAAACTAAGAATTAAAAAGCCATTATCTTGGAAAAAATCTCTTCAGGAGTGGAGATTTTAAATAAAGAAAACTGCAACTTCCAAAGCTAAGGAGACAATGGCTAGGTAGAATCCATGTATTTCTCTGTAATCTCAGCATGGTAAATTAAGGCTGGTTTGTATGATGAGTTATTTTTAACTAACATGTTCCCTGGGAATACAAGGTATTCTATTCTAGGATCCTATATTGTATGTTTCCAGATTTTGTCATCTTGCAGAGCCAATACAGAACTGTTTTGCTTCAGTTTTGCATCGTACCTTGTTCTGGATTAGTTTTTACTTATGGACAACTTAAGATTTGTCTGGTTTGAAATTCCAGTGTCTTTCCACTTGTGAGTTTTAAAATAATAGGTACTGATTTTATTAGTATAGAGAGCTCTAATGTGAGGATTATTTCTTTTATCTATGTTGTAGGTGGTGTTAGCAAAACATGTGTATGAACAAGTCCTTCAGACTCTGGATAATTTAATTTACAGTGAAGACTTGAACAGATTTCCAACCTCTTCTGTGTCTTCAACTTGTCATAGTTCTCCTTCAGCATCGCTTCACAGTACAGGCACAGAATTCTCAAGTGAACGGAAAGAAAATGGTTTATTCAGCCATTCCAGTTTTAATTCTGTTCCAAACAAGTTGGTAGCTATCAGGGAAACAAAGTCTTTTACTCAGATTCAAGCAAACTTTCATATCTCAGAGCTCCAGGTGCAGTTAAGTGGTGACCTTACACTTGGTGCACAAGGCCTTGTCAGCCTTAAGTTTCAGGATTTTGATGTTGAGTTTGCTAAAGATCATCCTCAGACTTTGTCTATTCAGATTGCCCTGCGTTCTCTACTGATGGAAGATCTTCTGGAGAAGAACCCGGACTCTTTGTACAAGAATCTCATGGTGTCCCGTGGGGCACCCAAGCCATCCAGTTTAGCACATAAGGAATATCTTTCCCAGTCTTGTCCCTCAGTATCCAATGTAGAATATCCAGATATGCCACGTTCCCTACCTTCCCATATGGAAGAAGCACCTAATGTCTTTCAGCTGTACCAAAGACCAGTTTGTGCCTCCCGTAAGAAGCAAAAAGAAGATGCTGATTCTGAGTATCCTCTGACTCCACCTCCTTCTCCAACAGCAGACAGATCCAAGTTGCCCTGTGGAAAAAGTAACTTTGATGATTCATTAGTTCATATCAATATATTTCTAGTGGATAGGAAACATCCTGAATTTTCTTCTCGCTATAACAGAATTAACCGTAGCGTAGACGTTGATTTTAATTGTCTAGATGTCTTAATAACTTTGCAAACTTGGGTAGTGATACTGGATTTCTTTGGGATTGGATCCACTGCTGATAACCATGCTATGAAGCTGCAACCTGAAGATACTCAGCAGGCAGTCAAATCAGAAATAAATACCTTGTCAGCTTCTCAAGCCCAAGAGCCTGTAAACACTAAGCTGGATCTGAAGGTATACTTGAGATGCAAAATAGTAATTGGATTGTCTGTCATAAAATGTCTGGTTTATAGGAACTTAAGGTGACATTTAACTCAAATGTTTTATAGTCTACTGGAGAAATGTGCATACATTCAGAAACAGTAGAATTAAAGTGTGTGTAGATGCAGTTTAAAAAAAAACCTGCAAAAGTTACAGAAAAGCAAAACCTTTGCAAACTGATTGGCTCCCTTGCTCTGTGACCCTCAGACTTGTGTTTAGCACTTGAAGGGATGCTGAAGTAAGAGTTACCCATGTTCGTCAGTGGAGCTCTTACGGGTAGAGTTTGGCATCCCCCAGCCTCATCCTGTCTGCTCTGTGCCTGAGAGTCTGGGGAATGTAAGTCTGTGACACTTCTTTCTCGGGATCATGCAGGGTATAGACTAATTGTGATCTCTTAAATGAGATGGTTGCTTCAATATTATAGACATGACATACTGAAATTGGCACTGTGCTGTTCTAGGTACTATGGAGTTTATTTAAAAGCTGTATACTTTAATAAGTATATAAACATATATGTCTATATATACATAAATGTGTATTTATACATTTAATTATGTGCATGTTTGCCAAGAGGTCCTGCAGTCTAACATAAAAATGACAAGTCTTGAAAGAGAAAAGGATGAAGCTAACAGTGCTAGGATTTGTTGATGACAATTCTGAGTTGCTTGGGAGATCTGTTAATGTGCAAGCAAGGAAGTAAAAAGGTTACCTTCCTGTCTCCCAGTCAGCTAATTCTTGTTTGCCATTTATGTCTTGAAATGCAATTGTCTTGGGGAAGAAAAAGAAGCTAGCAAGATTTTCCAGCTGTAAAATCACATTGTTTAATACCAACCTGTTCCTTTCTGTTTGCCCAGGTCCATTCTTTATCATTAGTACTGAATAAGACAACTAGTGAGCTTGCTAAAGCCAGTGTGTCAAAACTTGCAGCTCACTTGGAAGTGATTGGTGAGTAGATTGGAGGGCTGAGGTTGTATGCAGCTTGAAGTAGGAGGGGGTGTGCACTGGTGGTGTGGTTTAAAATGGGGGCTTTTGTAGAGCTCATTGCGGGGGGTTTGTGTGTTTGTTTCTGGGAAAGAAGCACATTCTCTTCCTGCTGCTGCTGCTTTTTCAGGCTTGATTTTAAGTTCTTGCCTCCCTCCCAGTTGTCAAACCCTTGATCATTTTAGTTGAGGTTGGCCAGGATTTTAGTACTTCACTTTCACAGAGCCGAACAACAGTATATTACTGTTTTAGAGGAGAAAGTTCTATTTTAGTTTTCATGAATCAAAGTGGTGTGATCACATTTTATATGTGAAGCAGAGAGTTATGTTTGGGTTAATACAATCTTTGTAGCAAAAAGCCATGATTTTCTTTGAACATGAGATTTAATATTTAATTAATATGATTTAATTACTTGTAACATGTTTATCCCACTAACAGAAACTTTAGAGTTTCAGTACCTTATCTGTGCTTGAGGATACTAATTGCCTGCCTTTTGTTTTGCAGAGGGAGATTTAGCCCTGCAAGGAAGTATTGGAAGTCTGTCCTTAAGTGACCTTACAGCTCATGGAGAATTTTACAGAGAGCGTTTCACTACAAGTGGGGAAGAAGCACTCATTTTCCAAGTCTTTAAGTATGAATTTAAACTTCTTGTTACTCAATATTAGCACCGTTAATTCCCTGCCCCCCAAGAAAACTAAACCAAAACCCAGAAAACCCCACTAAAAACCAAACCCACACCTGGCAGGTCTGCATGATTCTCCTTTGGACGCTTGTGACTTAAATGAGACTTTGAACATATTCAGTCGTAACTTTTTAACTTTTCTTCATCCTGCAAGGTACATGGCTTATCAGGAAAAATAGTTTTTTATTTTGTCTAAAGCTGCTCTTGAAAATATTTAGGTGATAGTTTGTTCCTAGATAAAATATTAAGTTGTTTTTTAAGTTGGAAGAGGTTTTCAACTGATGAAACAGATTTTCCATTGCTCCTTTATTTTGGAATTAAGGGTTTGCTGTCATCATAGCACACTCTTGAAATTCTTCCACTTTGTGTAAAGCAATAGTTCTTACCCCGTGACATTTCATGGTTTTCCACCCCCTCCTCCACCCGCTGGAATTAATCAGATTAGAAATTATCCAAGTAATGCTAAGGAATTAACTTCAAATGTAACAGCACATAGATTCAGAGTGGAATCTACATAGTATCATGCACTACTTACCTTATAAGCCACTGTTCAATGTATAAAATCACCAAAGGTAATTGTTAGCTGTAGAGATTAGAGGTACATTCCAAGTGTAGAATTTTTCTATCTGCTTAATTAAAACTCAGTAGCACTTAAATGTATGTAATTCAGAAATAATTAATATAAACCCAGGTTTTCACACTTTTAATTGAAATAGTTTTAATTCTACACTGTGCACATCAGCTACATTCTCTGTATTCCTATCTTTAATGCAAAACAAGAACACTATTTGCAAAACCTACCTAGGATGACTATAGTTTACTTTCAACCTTTATCAGATATGGGAGGCCGGATCCATTGCTGCAGCGGGAGTGTGATATTCGTGTCACTCTGCGGATGGCATCTGTTCAGTATGTCCACACTCAGCGTTTCCAGGCAGAGGTGGTGTCATTCATCCAACATTTTACTCAGCTTCAGGATGTCTTGGGGCGGCAAAGAGCAGCAATTGAAGGACAAACAGTATGGGTTTTTTCTGTTCTTTCCTAGCCTGTTTTTCACAGTTGAATTGCGGTATAAAATTTATCTTAATGCATCAACTCAGGTGAGTTGAAATGATGAGGTTTTAGAGTTCTGATGTTGGTCGAGATTGCTCATACTGATGTTTTAGTTAAAAGACCTTATTTAGGACTGTCCTGCTGCTGTTTGAAAGCATAGAATACCAGTTTGCACATTACTGAAAACTTTGGCACTTGGGTCCTGCAGCATGCACCCATATAGGTATATTTCTTTATTTGTGGTGGTGGACAAAAAGGACTCAAGATTTTATTTTGCCTTTTTCTCCACTGTTCACCAGGTAGTTACAATACCTAACTAAGGAAAACTGAATGAGAAGTCTATCTTTTCTCCTCAGGTGTATGTCTTTGATTATTAAGGATGATGGCTGGTAGACTGAGAAAATCAGATGCCAAACTTCTGCATGATAAAATAGATAAATAATCATGACAGTCACAGCCTATTTTGTACAAAATCTAATGTGGGAGTGATGAATATAGTTAACAGTCTTGTTCAAAAAGTTGCTTCTCATAGTTGGAAGAAAGACAGTTAATACTTGCCTATATTAAAATGCTTCATTGTGCATCAGGAAGTTTGAACCTGATTCTGGAACACCTCTTCTAAATGATGCCTTTTCCCCCTTTTGTAAATATTTTTTTTAAGTAATCTTTAACTAGTGAGCTGAGTAGTGTCTGTTCTGCTTCTTTGTGTGACATTATGCTTCTCTCCATATTGCTGCACATACTGCACAGGTGTGTGCTGTTTGTATCATCATCCTTTTCTGATTAGCTTATACTCTCTGCCTAAAACAAAAGCTTGAGGAGGTTTTGGGGTTTTTTGGGGGGGGTTATAAAACCTCATAAAACCTTATTTTGTAAATCAGGGAATTCTTGAATTCAGTGCTAATCACTGTGAAATAATCACCCACTTCCTGTATTTTAATATTTATTTTTTGTACTGAATTTTTGCTCTTCCCAGGTAAGAGATAAAGCACAGCGATCTTCCCGAGTTCTTCTTGATATTGAGGCTGGTGCTCCTGTTCTGCTTATACCCGAGAGCTCAAAATCTAATAGTCTTATTGTAGCTAATCTTGGAAAACTGAAAGTCAAGAACAGATTTCTGTTTGCGGGTATGCCGGGCACTTTTTCATTAAAGAACAAGGTAAGAATGTTACTTCTTGATTTAGCAGCTTGGAGGGTTTTTTTGTAGTTCTTGTGCATTTCATTTCTGTACCAAAATGGTAAATGATTCTTATAATTTATATATACACTTCATGTTACTAGTAGTGAACGAGCCATGCCAGTTCTGTGTTTACAGTCCATCACCCAGTCTGTGCAGGGTAAGCTGCTGGACCCAGCCTGCTGCTGATTGTACCCAGCTGCTCCCTTCTGCACCTGGGCTGGCTTTCTGAGACCATCCAGGCAGGGAAGGTGGTTCTGTGGAACTCGCTAGAACTTGCCTTATGAGGGGGCAGGACCTAGTTGGGTGCACACCTAAATGTGAGAGCATAACAGGCTTTCAGCTAACCCTGTTTGGAAGCTGCGTCAACTCTTCACCAGAGGTATTTCAGCAGCGCAGATAGCAGAACATAGAGATCTGTATGGGGTGAGACTTGCTGGAACACACTGGAGGATAGAATAGGTTTGAATTGTTTTTTGGTTGGTTTTTTTTCCTACTTTTAATGAAACTGAGTGCGTGTAGTTGCTTTGATTATGTGAAATCTAATGAAAGGTTTCCAGTGAATGCTTGAAGATAAGGCTAGACACAGGACAGGGAATAGTTGGTGTTGCTGGTGAGAGATGCAGCCATGAAGTTTGGGGTAAGGAAGATCCATCTTGCTGACTTTCTATATCTAGCTATGCAACAAAATGGGTAGTTGTTCTGGAAATCCCCTCATCCCATTTTAAAGGGGGCAGAAATTAGTAGACTGAACTGCTTCAGCAGTTCTGTGGTGTCTCTCTTACCTCCATCTGGTTTAAATCTACCAGTGTCTTTGCTGTAAGGAAATCCTGGACTGTAATATTGAGGGGTCTTCTGTACTCTTAAAGGTTTGTGGTAGATTCTTGAGTTAGAAGAAAGGATGCGTGCATAGTGATTTTATTTCAACTTAAAAATACCATGTTATGTAGCATTGTGGAAATTTCAGGGTTTGAAATGGGATTAGGTGGTGTTCGGGGTATTTTTGTTTTGTTTTCATTTTTTCTCTGTCCTATGTTTATTTTTGAGGATCGGATTTTACAAGGCAATGCATACAAGGATCCAGTTTTATTTGAGGTATTTTATGGCTTTATAGTAGCTTTCAGGTGATTCTCATTCATTAAAAAAAAAGGAAATATTCTTGTGGAATTTAGCACTTCAAAAGTTCCTTTATACATTAAAAATGACGTTTCTGTTCTAAAGACTGCTGAATTCTGTAAGAATAGGATTGTAATTTGCTGTGGTGTGTTCTTTATGCATGTCTGAGGAGCTATTAATTTGTATTTATTGCATAAATTCATGGATTTATAGATGATCCGGTGACTTTTCTTTGCATGTACTTCTCAGTCTTGTCTTTACAGTATAAACTTAAGTGTTAATGTCTTCAAATTCTTAATCTTAAAATCCTTGATCATGGCTGCAATGAATTTTTCCAATGAATGATATTTAAAAACCACATAAGGCAAGTAAGATTAATAATTAAGAACCCAAAGGAAAGTTTATGGGTAAGGATTGTACGGTGCCATCAGAAGCTGGATACAGAAAGAAGGTGGGAAGTAGCAGTAACAATACTAGTGTTACAGGTAAAGGGATTAATCCCAGAGTAAAGGGGCAAGTGGATCACTGAAGCCAAGTGACTGTTACCTGCTGGGGCATGTGAAGCTGAGTAAAATTGAAACATGAGATTAGTAAATTTAAATCAGGACTAGTGAACTATACACTCTTAGTAGGTTTTTGCTGCTAGACAGCATCATGAAGGTGGAAAAGGTCTTAAGATTTCCACTGGATATGTGGTGGTGGGGAAATGTCTAATATGTTATACACCTATAAATGAGCTGTTCTTTTTTCACCTGTGGGCATTTTAACAATAAGGGTAGAGATTTATTCCATCTTAAACTTAGCTACTGCAGAAAAAACTGGGGACACAATTCAGCATGATGAGTGAAGTATTTAAAGCACATAAAATAACTTCATGCATAGAAGCATTTGTTCCCTTATTCTAATAAAATACTAAGTTGCTGACATGATCTTTCAGAAATAATGATATGTCCTGTTTTCATCTTCTGAAGAAGTTCTGAAAATCAGCTTTTTAGCAGTCTTTATGCTACAAAAATGCTTGATATCTTGACAGCCTTACCCCTCTATTTTGTGTTCATTTCAGTTACATGTTTGGAGTTTCTTTAATTTGTTCAGACCCCACTGGTTTTTAATTAATTTCTTACTGAAAGATTTCACAGGGTTCTTTTTAAAATATTGCTGCAATAAACTTCTTTTTCTGTTAAGGCTGTAAAAAGAACTTTGGCCATCTTTCTACAGTAAAAGATACTGGCATTCAAATAAAATACTTTTGTTTTGGCAGGAGTTTGTTTCAACTTGAACCTTGGTGTATTGGTTCCTTAGAATTTAAAAACATATTGCTAATTACAAAACTACTTTTATTAGCAGGATTCAGTTCAATTTTCATCTCCTTTGGGAACTCCCAAACATAGCATGAAGAAAACAACAAGTGCTGATGAGTCAAAAGTAGCAATGGAAGGGTTGTTCATGAAAAAATCATCAGGAACGAATATGTCTAAGCTGAAGGGTGAGCCTGTGCTTAGTACGCTGAGTAAGCAACAAGGGCAGCAACCAAATCTCCCTGTTGTACTGAACCCTGACAGCCCAGGTACGTAACAAACCCTAGAAACTCAACGTAGCTGCTCTTTTTCCTTGTAACATAATGCAGTGCAGTTTTGCTTACATCTTATGTGACACTGACTAAGGCTCTGGGTCTAAATGTTGTAGGTTTAAAAAGAGATGACTTGTTAATTTCAAGGTTGATTTTTGCAGCTTAATGGTTTAGGGAATTGTAGTTCAGTTTCTGGAAGACCAGTTCTGGAAGACCAATTTGGCCATGTTTTGAGATGCACATTACAGACATATAAGGAGTATAGTTGGACTTTTAATTAAGACGTTACATTTACTTGTGAGTGAGCTTGATATCTGGTAGTTACAGATACTGATGAGTGTGAATAAAAAAGATTAAAGAGATGGAATAACTTTCAGGAGAAACTGTATTTGCTTTGTACAGATTTTTTCTTTCTTTCTTAATGCGTTATCTCCTGTGCACTTGCAGAGGATCACATCTGTCTCTTAGACTGCATTGTGGTTGATCTGCAGGACATGGATATATTTGCTGCGGAAAGATACCACAGAGAGTATTCAAAGGCTGTGGAAGATACTAATGCGGACTTGAGCTTTCCATCCTACTTTGTGAGGCAGACAGGAGGAAGCCTATTGACAGAACCTTTCAGGCTGAAGTTACAAGTAGAGAGAAATTTAGACAAGTGAGTTTAAACAGGATTGCTTCATGCTGTCAGCCTAAACCCAGTGTTTTAGCTGCCTGTTATTGTATCTTAAATGCGTCACCTGCTGTGTTAAAGCACCTTAAAATACTGATGTTTTTTTCCTTTGTCGTAGAGAGTTAAGTCATGCAGTTGCAGACATATCGATACATGGCAACCTGTCGTCAGTCCATTGCAGTCTGGATTTGAAAAAGTATAAGCTGATAAGGGGACTACTGGAGAACAACCTTGGGGAGCCTATAGAAGAGTTCATGCGGCCTTATGACTTGCAGGATCCAAGAATTCATGTAAGAGGAACTACATGCAGTCGAAATTCTGTCTTGAAATGTCAGGGGTATTTGTTTGCTCTTCATGGCAGGCTTCTCACCTAAAACTTTAAAAAAAATACCCAAACTTTTAGAAACTACAAATCTGTTTTAATAATAGAAGGTACCAGAAACAGTTGAAAGAATTGTTGGCTTTTTGAGTGTTTTTGGGGGGATAATGATGATGATGTTTTAAGAACAAAGAAGCTCTAGAACAGTAGCCTGAAAGTGGATTAACTTCAAGTTGAAGGCTACACTGTTGTGAAATGTAACTTTGCCCCAACAATGGTTAGTGAAACTCTTTGAAGGAGAAAGATACAACAGCTCTTTGTCTGAAATAACAAAGTTTAATTGAGAAATGAAAGTTAAACAGATGCTCTTAAAAAGAATGTGGGTGTTTTCCACTTTCAGACAGTTCTGAGTGGAGAAGTATATACTTCTATGTCATTCCTCATCGACATGGTTAATGTGAGCCTGGAACTCACAGATCCAAAAGGCAAAGATGGATACAGCTCTTTAGCCAGGTATGGATTTTGTTGTTACTGAATACCTTATCCTGAATAATATGCTAATCTGAGAGATTGTAGGGCAGGAGTTAACATAATACATGAAATTATGTTTAATAATCCAACGGAACATAATTTTTTAATTACAGTCCTGATTGAGAGTTTCAGCTGACCTGAAGGATGGAATTGAATGGCACTGTTCAGAAGATAGTGTGCCTTTTAAGTTGTCCTTCAAATCAGAGTTTAGTTATCGGTTGACTTGCCCAAGACAGATGGAATTATAATTAAGAAAATGTTGAGAGATGATCTTAAAAAACCTCAGACTTCTGCTGTGTTGTTTTGTTGGGTTTTTTTAATCCAGAAGGTTCTGTATCACTGGAAAATATTATTACCTACAGTATAGATCTACTTTCTGTCTCTGTGACATGAGATGTGATTGTAGTTGGTTTAGAAAATATGTAAATGAAAGATACTGGCAGTATACTATGCACACGTTTAAAACAAGTGACTTCTAGAAATAAATGAGCTACAGGACTCTTAAATACATTGTTTTGCTTTTTACTCTCCTAGGTTTGATTTCAAGAAATCCAAGTTGCTTTTTGAAAGCTCTTCAAATGGAACAAAGTCTGTAAATTTGGTGTCTCATTCCATGATGGCATTTGACACACGTTACGCTGGACAGAAGTCTGCTACAGGCACACCAAATGTGTTCAACTGCATCTTTCAGTCATCAAAGAACACCAGTAGTCCAGGAGCTATCCAGATTGAATTGCACTTCAGGTTGTTCACATTTATTCACATAAATTCCGGGATTTATGTGTTTGGTTTTAAATAATGACATACTTGATCAGGATTGTCCTGTTTTTAATATAGCTGTTACTAATGTAGACAAACCTGCTGGCAATGTATTCAAATCTGAGGACATTTTGGGGGGGGTCAGTGGTGCTTGATAGATTGAATTCTGCAGTTATTTATTATCTGAAGGTTGTTGGATTTATTTTTTTTCCCCTCATTACAGTAAACTTTAGGTTTGAATGTGTAGTGAATCGGATGAAGTTCTGGCCTACTAGAATCAGCAGTGCTTGAAGTCTGCCGTATCACTTGTATGCTTGCATATTAAAAAAAATATCATATGATTTTGTATGTTGCAGAAAGCTTTTTCCCAGTAGGTGTCACACTTGCCTTTCTGAGAGAATCTAATAAGTACAGAAATGGCACTTTTTTCACAAAACAGTCTCTACGTTCTCTTCTGTATTCTGTCCTACCCTATTTGTTTTTCCTTATCCAGATCCCTTAGAATGCTTAAAGGCACCATAGTGGATATCTGTTCTGTTCTAATTCATTACTGAAACCAGGAATACAAAATATAATGTCAGTATCTACGTGTAACAACATGGTGTTCTATTGAAGGATGTTAACAAGCAAGCAAGAGGGTGAAGTGATATGGCTAGAGACATTGCTTTTGCCTTTTATCACGCTCACTGACCATACTCAGCAATCTAACTCTTTTATAATACCTTCTGAAGCAGTTGCAGGAGTAGCATAGGAAAAAATCTGTGGACTATTTTAGTCCAATAGAAAATTTTGGAAGACATTTGTTCATAAAAAATCAACCAGACAAACTTCAGGCAATTGAGAGAAATTTGTTGTAAAGATTTGGATAATGCCTCATGGTTTTGAGTACTTCGTAAGTGTGTGTTCAGAAAGACACCCAAGATTTTGATTTGAACAGAACTAAAATGCAATGGGATTTAAAAACAAAACAAAAAACTGGAATGGTTTTGGTGTAACTGGTGATCCAGTAGCTGCCTAGATTGGAAGTTAGCTTGCCTAGTACAGCCTAATCTGGTTATGGGTGATAGTTCCAGGGATTTTCTTCCTAACTGTTATGTTTTTAAATTTTAGCCACATAAGCACGTGTTAGGTTTTTACTGGTGAGAGCATCCTTGGCACTAGATGTAAGCTTTTGCAGAGCTCAGTGATAGTATTATACTGTCTGGTGCCCTTTGGAAGTTTCCTGGAGAGCCAGGGAGGGTTAAAGGCTTTTACTGTTGGAAGCAATGCAGGCAGCCTGCTTCTCACAAAGGAACTGCAGTCCTTTAGAGATGTTATAGTTAAGAGCATGGTGGATATAAAATTGTTTCATGGTATTTAAGCATTTAGATTACTTTCCAGTTAACATGACCAAATATAATTGGTATTCTAGAGCATGAAACCAAACACTTTTATCCTCCTTAGCCAGATACTCAAAATGTGATGCTAAAAGTTCAGTAAGGCTGGCTAGCATTTTTTCTGAATGACAAAGCAGCTTCCTGTGCTGCAGAACATTGTCAGGGTGTGAGAGAAAACACATTGTACATCTAATGCTTTAGAGGGATATGGAGCCAGGTCTGAATTTCACAGGCAGTACGTTAGGTTTGATACTAAACAGATGTAAAGCAATACTAAAAAGATCACTTCTAAAACTGGAGACTTTGCAAAGTAACACTGATAATAATGTCAGTCTATTAAAGGAGCTTTTGTAAGTTATTTCTTGTTGCATAGTTTTTCGGTTCAACTTTTGTATCATTACAGCTTTGAATTCATGCAGTTAAGATCTGTTGGGTTTCTGTGGGTGCAGCAACTTGATATATTTCAAGCTGTTTAAATATATATATGGTTTTTAAAGGCCAGACACAATGTAAATTAAATGTAACCCTAAAAAGTTCCACGTAGTTCTTAACTTGCTGGATACTGATAGTTTTCTCCACCATTTTAAATATATGCAAGTTCATATGTATTCTTCTCTCTTCCTAAAAGGTCTACAAAGGATTCCTCCAGTTTCACAGTTGTTCTGAACAATCTTCGTGTATTTCTGATCTTTGACTGGTTGTTACTTGTTCATGACTTCTTATATACCCCTGGAGATAGCAAAAAGCGGGAAACTCACCTTTCTTCCCGGCAGCGAACTTACAGCAGTGAAACAACTGTAGTTCCCAAAGCAGTGAAAAGTGGAGTAGTTACAAAACGTTCATCACTACATGTGTCTACAGAAAAACAACTGGAAGTTAAGGTTAACGTGACAGGTAAATAAATTGTTTTCTAGTGCCTTTCTTACGAGCTTTTCTGATAAAAAGCCATGCACTAGTGGAAAACTAGGTCAGTTGAAGGACTTGCTGCAAATGCTTAAAATACCTTAGTGGCATTTCCAATCGCCTTGTTGATTATTTGTCATTTTGTTTTGTTAAGGGACTGAATTTGTGGTCGTTGAAGACATGTCTTGTTTCGATACCAATGCCATTATTTTGAAGGGGACGACCGTTCTCACTTACAAGCCCAAGTTATTGGATCGTCCTTTCTCTGGTAGTTTGTTTGGCATTGAGGTAAGAAGAAATAAGTTAGTTTTTGTAAAACATCTAAAATTAGAAGAGCTTGTGAAGACACTTTACTATAAATATGTATGATGGTTTTTGAAGTTTGTTATTAGCAAGTTTATGAGTAGGAATTCTGAGTACGCAAAGTGACCTTGCATCCTCTTCAGCAGAGCAGAACCAGAGCTAGGGTGCTGCGGCCAGTCTTGGGGAAGCAGAGCTGAAGAAGCTCTGAACAACTGAAAAGAGAGCAATAGGAACATTCAGAATTGATGGTTACGTAGTGTGTATAGGGAAAGTTTAAAAGAACTTGCTTGGAAGAAAAGGCTGTGCAGAGATGTGGGAAATCCTAAATGTTATTGTAGGCCTAAACACAAAGAATTTTCTGTATTGGTGTGGAGTTAAGAGTGGAGTTAAGTTTAGCATTAAAGGGAATATTTGGTTGCATATCAGAATCTTTTTTCCAGAACTTACAGCACAGCTGGGCACTGGAAAAATTGTCTGGAAAAGTTTTTGGAATCTGCCGTCTTAAAGTTTACGAAGGAATTCTCTGTAGAAAGCAGTTTGTTCGTGGCTATAGTCATGTTATGTGATATTCAGTCTGATTCTGAGGTTCTTGCTAGGCCTTTTCTCTCACTTCCTAATTTTTTTAAACTCATTTGTAATTTGTAGGTGTTTTCATGCCGGTTAGGAAATGAGCAAGAGACTGCACTGTCAATCATTGATCCAGTACAAATTCAGCTGGAGCTTGTTGGGAATGCTTCCTACCCAAGTGGTTCAGGTCTGTTGGATGCTTTCAATAGTGAGGATTTTCCTCCTATTCTAGAGGTAAGATTAAACTGAATAAAACTGCATGCAGTAGACAATACTAGACCATGATCTAGCACAGACTACTTTCAAATGCATAAGAAGACAGATTTTTCCTAAAGCGGAAAAGGCAAAGAAACAAACATGCAGAAAGTGCATTTAGTGGTAATGAAGGAGGGATTTCTGGGATATATTACAGAGATTAATAATGGGGAAAAAAGTAGGCTGATAATGTAGACATGTTAGATAGTTCCTAATACCTGAAAGAAAAAGATTTATGGTCTGTATCTCAGTGCTTACTAGAGGGTAATCTATTTAAGTTGTCTTTTTGCCATTATACCAAAGAAAAACTATGCTTTTAGTTGTTAGTAAATAATAATAAGCTTGGTAATTTTATTACTGGAGGTTTAAAAGTGTGGTCATCAGATTCTAATACTAAATTTATCTTCCTTTGGGAAAAGCTTTGTTAATATCCAAAGTACACAAGAAAAATATGTAGAAAAGGGTAACTGAATCTTATTTTTTAATTTTTCATTTAGATTCACTTGCAAGCACTGGATATCAGACTGTCCTACAATGATGTTCAGCTGTTCTTGGCAATTGCAAAGTCAATTCCTCAACAGACTAGTGTAGCTATGCCTGACACAACTGTATCGACTGCTGAAAATACTGCTAACCCTTCCAGTTCAGCACTGATGAATGAAACTTCCTCCTTGACACATGAAAAGAGAGATACATCCAAACGTGTGTTGGATCCTGTTCTTGGTATGTTTATATCTGCTGGAGCAAAGTAATTTTTTATCTCTAAAGGAGGTTTCTGCTGTGTGAAGCTAGACTGTGTGCTTAACACAAAAGATGTTGATATCTTCATATGTAAAGGCCTTCATTAATTTGAATTATCGATGATAGCATTATAGCGATGATACTATTTTAAAAAGTAGGGGGGGTTGTGTGGTTTTTTTTCTGCTTGCAGTATGACATTGGGTTGTTTTACAGTTTATTTAGTATCACTTGTCAGTGTAAATCATCATGGAGTACATCATATGCAGCAATGATATAAAGGGGGAGAAGGGCTACCTCTTCAAACACAATAAACTGATAGTGAAGTAGAAAACATCATGATTACTAGTTAACCTCTTTAAGTCTAGCAGTGTTTGACATGCTTTTTTACAAACAAACTTACAATGTGTGTGGTCAGAACCACTGTCTGACAATAGTGAGGTAACACTAGTGAAAAGGCTGCTTCTTTGTTACTGCTCTGGAGAGTCAGGTAGGGGAGTTCCAGGAAATTGATGTTCTGAATGAAGGGTTAGTTTACAAAATTGTAGTCCCAAATGAAATTTATGGAGTACATTGGTTTCCTGTAGGAGAATAAAAATAGCTCATGTACTCCAGAATGTCAATATAATGGGTTGGGGGATTCTGTTTTAGGTTTATTTTTGTCAAAGCAGTGCTGAATCATATGTTTTTTCTACAGTTGTAATCTTATACAAACAGACCCCTATTTTTCATACAGATACAGCTTGATTTTAGAAGTGAACACCAGTAGATAACTGTCATGGCTTTATGGTTATTTAACTGTTCAATTACAGAGGTGCAGCTGGCTCGCCTCCAGGAGTTGGGATTCAGTATGGAAGATTGTCGTAAAGGTCTTTTGATCTGCCAAGGTAACCTCAAGTAATCTCAGCTGGTCTTGCAGATTGCCTAACTTCCAACTAAGTAAAAACTTTCAGGCTGTAAATTAGCTGACGCACAGACACTATTTCCTTCTTCTCTTTATTTTGACTCTGTGTTGGCATATAATCTTAAGCATTCTCATTTTTCTTTTCTACTGCTGTGTAGAACCTACCCCTGAAAGATTCTTCTTGCCTTTTGGGATGTCATATGTGGGGTGTTAGAGTGTATTTTTGTTTGGGGGGTTGGATTGTTGTTTTGGGGGTTTGATTTGGGTTTTTTTTTGTTTTGTTTTGTTTTTTTTCTATTATAGTATACCTGGTTTTTGCTATCATCCACCTGTTTCTCCTTAGAGCATGTGTTTACATCACTCCTTTTTGAATAATATATTTTATCTGCTTCTACACATATAATACATGGAAAGAGAGAGAGCTTTGACACAAGTAACTCTCTTTCTTTAGCACTGTCATGTTTCCCACCTTATTTATAGGCATTCATAGTATTAATATAGCTTTATATTATGTTGCCACTCAGTATGCAAACTTGAAAACACATTTCTTATTGTTAGAAAATACTAATGTATTTGTAATCTTCTCGTATTTATGTTACTAAATAGAAGACATTCAAGGTACTGTTGGTGTCTTGCTGTACTTCTGAAAAGAAAGGGAATTAGTTTGCTTACATATGTTTTTTAAATAAGTACGTTTCATTGAGAAGGTAGATGATGACTGACGGCTTTTGTTTGGTTTTGTCTAAGGTGACTTGAAAAAAGCAGCCACTTGGTTATTTAAGAATGCTGAACCTTTGAAATCAGTTTCCCAGACTACTTCTGGTCAAGATAGTCAGGGGATTTTGCCTTTTCAGTTCATCTCTGGAGTGGAAATAAAAGCAGAAATTATATGCATATGCTTTATTGATGACTGCATGGACTGTGATGTTCCCCTTGCTGAGTTAACATTTTCACGTGAGTATCTTGTTTTGCTGAGTGAGCTGCATAAAGTTACTGCCAATTACTGTGTATGTTCAGCACCATACTCTAGTTCTTAGGGCTTGTGAAATTTTAAATGATGGTGTTTGGGCGGGGGGGAGGTGTTGTTTTTTTGTTAAGGTTTTGTTTGTTTTAAGTTTTGTTTTTAAGAAGATTACAGTGTTTGTAAGATTCTGGTTTCAGAACATAACAAATGGAATCTGTCCTGAGCATGTTGTAAAACATGGCTGGCTGCAAATGTTATTTGAAGCATATTATGATACACTTCTTGTACCATTTAAATTTAAAAGACAAGACAAAACTTTTCATAGCTTACTTAACAGTTAATGAAATTGGGAAATTTGATTGTTTTGCATTAGTGTAATATTCACTGTTTTTTTTCAGGTTTGAATTTCCTCCAGCATTTGAGAGCCAACCCTGAAGGCTATGCTCGTTTTACCCTCTCTGGAGATTATTACAATCGTGAACTTTCAGGTGAAATACTGGGGCGTTTGTTGTTTTCTTCAGTCAAGTTCAGGAAAACAGCCTTGCCTACTGCAGTAGCCTGAACTTCACCCAACATGCAGTGCATATAAGGGAATGTGAAAGGTTGAATTTTGTGATAGTGTGTGTGTGTGAGAACATGTGATACTAGACAAAATATCCTGAATTGGTATCAGATGGAGGGATGTGAAAAGTAGGGAGCTTGATGGTATGAAGGTTCATAGAATCACAGACTGGTTTGGGCTGGAAGAAACCTTAAAGATATCTCATTCCAACCCCCTGCCATGGGCAGGAACACCTTCCACTAGACCAGGTTGCTTCAAGCCCTGTCCAGCCTGGCCTTGAAAGTTGTGCTGAAGCTTTCAAATGTAATGGCATAAAAAGGTTATCCAGGAACATGATAGTTGGGTAACTAGCTGTCTTTGCATTCACTTCTCTTTTTTAGTATTTAATTGTTTTGATGCATTCAGTTTGTTACTTATTTCAAGAAGGAAAACCATGTGAGGGTAGGTGAATAGACTGAAGACAATAGAGTAACATAATAGCATCATGATTTATATTTTACGTATAAAATAGCAAGTTATGCCTTAATACTGGTCAGGCATAAAAGAAATAATCTAGTTATGTGTTTTCTCTGAATTGAGAAACTAAATTGGTGACAACCACCTCAGGAATTACCTGCCAGTAACTAAGCTACTGAGTTTTTCTGTTTTTAAAAATTCATAGGGTGGGGGTTTTTTTTAAATAGCTTTTAGACCTTTGTGATACTGAATGTACAGCCAAATGGCCAATTTGGGTGTAATTGTGTTTAAATTATTTTCAAAACTATGTCAGAGAACCTAGTTCCAGTTAACTTCAGTATGAAGCTGTAGTTGCTTTCTAATGCTTTCTTTGAATTAAGATATTTCCGGAAGACCCGACATCCATTATACACTGGTTCAAGTGGAGGAGCTGGAACAACTTTGTATTAACTATAGGCTTACAAGTTCATCTTATAGAATCATAGAATAGTTAGGGTTGGAAAGGACCTTAAGATCATC
>NW_009937044.1:37767-53781 GCF_000696875.1 Nestor notabilis
CCCTTCGGATTCTCGAAGGCTGCTATGAGGTCTCCACGCAGCCTTCTCTTCTGCAGGCTGAACAACCCCAACTTTCTCAGCCTGTCTTCATACGGGAGGTGCTCCAGCCCTCTTATCATCCTTGTAGCCCTCCTCTGGACTTTCTCCAACAGCTCCATGTCCTTTTTATGTTGAGGACACCAGAACTGTACACAATACTCCAAGTGAGGTCTCAGAAGAGCAGAGTAGAGGGACAGATTGAAAGTAAAGGGATCTCATTATTCAAGTTGCATTATTAAATAGGTATGTAAACAGCATTCCAATGTGGCCTTCAAATGTGTAATACATGCGACTGTTTCTGTTTGTTCTCAGGCTGGGAGCCATTTATTGAGCCTTGGCAGTGTTCAGTTTCTTGGCAACAGCAAGCTTCGAGCCGCCTCCACCCTTCCCGACTGAAGCTGGAAGTAAAGGCTGAACACCGTCTGGATATAAACATTACCTCTGTCTTCATGGGTATGTATGAATATTCTCTGAGAGCATCACTGTAGAGTCTAGTTTTCAGTGTTTCAATGTACTGAAAATACAGGCGCTTCTGATTGCTGGTCTCCCAGAGGTGAAGGGAGGGAGATTTTGGTGCCAGTTGATGATACTGTATACCGGTGTGTATTTAGGCAGCTTGTATTTTATCACATATTGTGGAAGTGTAAAGACATGAGCTAAGTATTTTAGAGGTTAGTAGGAATTCTTTCTCTGGTCATAGGAATTCTATCAAATTCATATGCCACTTGAAATTTAGTTTTAATCAGAAAGGGGCTTTCATCTAAAGCTTTCCCACTTAAAAATATTTTGATGAGCTCCTCATTTTTCAACACCTTGACAGGTGTAATTGGGAGCTACTTGTTTCAGTTCTGTGGTCTCTGAAAACCTGACCTGTTGATTCCCACCTCAGGAAATCAGAGTATTTTGTTCATCATTAACTCAAACTTCATGTAAGCTTCTATACTGTGAGCCTATGATGGTGTGCATTTCCCAGAAAGATCATTGCTTATTCTGTATGGAAATCTGAATGTAATTGACATAATAGGAAAAATGTCAGTGTCTGAGCTTGCAAATGTAACAGAAGAGCCTTCCTTGTTCCTTGAATGTTCCTTCATTTCTCCTGCAATCCTGTGGCAGAAAGAGGGAGACAAAGTGAGAGGGAAAGAAGCAAGTCAAGGATTCCTAAGAGTTCCCATCATGCTTTTCAATACCAGTGATAACAAGTAGTAAGACTAGTTTATGATTAAAACTGTGCCAGAGGACTCCGTTGGTGTCTAGGTATTTATTTAGGCAGGAATGTGCATGTACCTCTTAAAGAGAGTAAAAAAATAAATTAGAAACTGCTTCTACCACGATAAGGTCAATTGCCTCCTCAGGGAGAGCTCTCACACTGCCACAGGAGTGTCTTAAGAATATGGAATTCCACTGAAAGTTTTAAAACAGGAAAAAAAATCTTAAGAATATAAAAGTATTTGGCTTTGTAGACACTGCTGTGATTGTTTGGTTTTGACTTATGTAAGTGACTCATAGAAAAAGCAGAGAAATAAAATTTCTGCTATTAAAGTGAAGTATCTTCAGTGTTAAGAATGTAACATACTTTTCAATTGCTTTGTTTACTGCCGCCTTGGAGACATGTACTGTCTATGCTTATATTCCTCTAGAGCAATACACATGTACCAAACAGTCCTGGATGGAAGATTACTGTAAACAGGACAAAGAGGTGAATGTAATCAGTACAGAAGACTGGATGGGTTCTTCGGTGGATCCACCGTGTTTTGGGCAGAGTATGATCCTCATTAATCACACTTTATTAGAAACAGTCCTGACATGCATCGTCATCTGTATTAGTATTACAAACATAAGTATTTGGTGTTCATAGCATACAATGAATGGTTCATGATATTTGGCAAAAGACAAAAACACTATTTTCTGTTCAATTGTGTTCCATCTTTAAAAAAAAAACAAAACAACCTTTCTGGCTGCTTAGGCTTGGGTGAGAACTTTGCATGGCTACTTCTGCTTCCTTTTTTTCCCTCACACTTTCTCAGTTAATGAGTGACTATCCTGTCAAAGCTTAAGTGAGAGTGTTGACTTTAGAGTGTGTACAGTTCAGAGGTGATCTTTTCCTTTCTGTACCCTCAAAGACCTGCATGACTGAGTTTCTGGAAAAAATGCTGTTATATTCATGAAACAATTCTCTAAGTAATAGCTCTTGATATGTGGTGGGTCTTTTCAGCTTCTTTTCTCCCAGTGTTACTTCTGGGAGAAATTTCAGCAATTTAAATGCCAACTTAGTGTTAGCGCATGGGTAGAGACTCATACACTGACTGCACGATGCCAATTGTCTGTCTCTTTCCTGATGCATGATGGGGAAGAGTCTTCTTGTTGCAGTGTGGTTTTTCTTACCTGCTAACTTTGTCTTTCCTGTCTGCCAGGCCTTCCTCTTGTCTACCTTAGAACTAGGAGTACAGCCAGTTTGACTAACCTAGAGCATCAAATCTATGCTAGAGGTACTGTATAGCACAGAGAGACAAAAAGGGGTTTTTTTTTCTTCTTTGGAAGGCTTTTGTACAATACATACTGTGTTGTATTTGTGACTTGCTGATAGATGGCCTCTATATTGAGAAAAAAACCCAGACATACAAAACCCTCAAAACCTAACAATGTAAGTGCTACTTTGCTTTTAAGCTCTTTATTTTAGGATTTCATGCTGTCTTTCTGTTCCTTCAGGGAAGAAGGGAGAGGTATAACAAATCCTGAGTAGGAGGTCTGTCTTTTTGAGGAAGGTTATAAGAATTACTGACTGTTCAGCATCCTTTTCTAGAGAGACAATATAGTGTGATTAAAAACAGTATCATAAAATCAAAAGTTTTTATGTTCTAAAAATACCCAGCAGTATGTTCAATACCCATACTTATGCTTGATTCACTATTTGTATTAGCTACTTAAAATTTTAAGATGCCTTCAGAAGGGACAGTTTCTTTTCAATAAGCCTTCAGAGTAAGGTATTCCTAATGAATATCTTGTTAATTTGTCCTATATTTGACAGTATGGTCTTTGCCCAAAAATGCCGTTCAAAGTAAGATTTCTAAGAAATTTTTGACATTATAGAAGACCAGACAGCATACTTGATGAATATGCTACCTCTGTAGAAAAGTTGCTGAATGGGAGGACAGAAAATGTTCTATGAATCTACATCTGTGGCCTGTTAAACTGCCCCTTATGAACATTTTCTCTGAGTGGTTGCAGACAGTTCATAGATGTTTAAAAAAAAAAAAAACAACCCCAAAATGGGAAATGATAGGAGGATTTATTTTTCTGAGGTATTTTTCAGGAAGGATTTTCTTTGTGAAATCAAACAGACAACACAAACCTCAATATTTATTTCTTGGCTTTTAGTTGCTGTTACAACTAAATTACTAGATGAATTATGAAAAAAAACCCCTCCTTTTAATGGTAATATTTATTTTCAGGCGATAGTCTCAAAACTCAACTTTTATGTTTTCTTTGGAAACTCAGGCCATGGTCCCAAAAATGCTTTTTTAAAAGTCTCAATAAATTGGCAGTTGATGAAATGCCAAAATAAAAGTTCATTTGGCTTCTAGTCTGTAGTTTTGTAGAACCTGGGCTAGCCATAAAGCCAAGCTCAACACTGAAAAGATTGTTTTATTTGCAATTGGCAACAACCAGTTTTTGTTTTCAAGAATTCCATCTTCTTGCCATTTAACTGGAATGAACTTTCCTCTGTAAGCTTCAGAGAGATCAGATTTAAGTCTCCATTTGCAGTGTAAGTTATGCAGGAATTTGTTGTCATTCGTTTAGAGGAAAGTTGTGTGTGATCATCTGTAACTCCTTCAAAAACATACCTGCCCACTGCTGCCTCTTGCCTCTCTAAACCTGTGCTTAAGTTAGTGGTTAGACACATGTGGTGGGATGGATGAGTTTCAGAACATGAAGTACTTGAACTTGATATCAGTCAGCCTCTGGAGTGACTGCAGATAAATTCTGTGGAGTAGATTTAATTTCTGTCTTGCCTTTACTTAAGCAGCTAATTTATTGTGTGTACCTTCTTTCTACTTCTGTCATTCAAAAAGATGTATGTACTTAAGTAGCAGCCATTTATCTTCCTTTTTAAATAAGTAACTGGAATTTGGCAGGGTTTTTTTTTTATCCTGTCTGAACACAGTAAGTATTTTCACAGATATGATGTACTGCAGTACAGAAGATGAGAGTAACACTTGTGTGCTTGTTAGTATAGTAATGCATACTTGGAAGAAGTCAAACGTGGTAGATGAAGTTTCTTCTTCTGGGGTTTTGCTGTGCCAGCATTTTAACAAAGCCAGATTACTTTTTGGTTGCATCAAATTATTTTTCATACTTCGTTTTAGTAGGAATTTTCGTGGATAGGGAAATACTGCTACTTGTTCAGTCTTTGAGGATAGAAGTACCATTTAAAGGGGATACCGGATAGTCCTGTATTTGTCATGTTGAATAGAGCATTATACATTTTATTAATCATAAATGAATATGTGTTTAGTACTTTATGAGCCTTTGGATGTACTTGAAAAGTCACTGCTTGTGATTGGGTTTTTAGTTGGGTTTCCACATGTTAGAGCTGGAGTCATTGTGCTTTAAAAGACTTCATATGAAGAAACAAAAGAATATTTAGATTAAGCTCAGTTCCCGACAGGGGGTGATGTAGGGGAAGACTTTGTTTGCTTTTTACCATTTTTATAATAGTTACTAAATTTCAACATTTTTGGTAATCTGTTATCCTGATTCTTTGATCTGTTTTTCTTTAGTTAGTGTAGGATGTGGTTCTCCCGCCAATTGTGACTCATCCTACACTGGCATCTGATGAATGCTTCTCTCCAAAGCATTTAGACAAATCTTTATTCTGTTTTATAGCTGAAATGAAGACTCCAAAACGTAGGCAACCATTTGTCCCATTTGCTCTAAGAAATCATACTGGATGCACGCTGTGGTTTGCTACCCTAACTACAACTCCTACCCGGTAAGAAGCTGTTGTAGAACCACTGTGACTGTCTTGCTTTTCTCCCATGTCAGCCAAACCCTACTGTTTTCAGTACTTTAGTTTTCTTCACGAGAAACATAGGCAACTCCCAGTCTTTCTTAATTAAGAGCCTTTTCTTTGACAAAAAAAATAGCTTTACAGCTAAAAAAAAATTCTCTTTTTTTCAAGAGGCTCAACACAGTTAGAAAACCTGTCAGAGACATTCATAGAATCGTCGTATAGTTAGGGTTGGAAAAGACATTAAGATCATCTAGCTCCAACCTCCCTGACATGGGCAGAGACGCCTCACACTAGACCATGTCACCCAAGGCTCTGTCCAGCCTGACCTTGAACACTGCCAGGGATGGGGCAGCCACAGCTTCTCTGGGCACCCTGTGCCAGCGCCTCAGCACCCTCACAGGGAAGAGCTTCTGCCTTACCTCCAACCTGAACTTCCCCTGTTTCAGTTTGAACCCATCACCCCTTGTCCTATTGCTACAGTCCCTGATGAAGAGTCCTTCTCTAGCATCCTTGTAGGCCCCCTTCAGATAATCCAGGCCCTCTTCATGGTATGTATGTGCTTACTGCAGGAATGTATAGACTGAGGCAGGCTAAAAAGCACTTGTTACTTGAAGTTGTTACTTTGGCAGTTTGTGAAATGATATGATTCTTTTCTCAGGGCTGCCCTGTCCCACAGTGGGAGTCCAGGTGTGGTTCCTGAGGAAAACGGGACTTTACTGGATGATGCTCACAATGTCAGTGAATGGCAAGAGGTTATCACTGGGGAAGAGATTCCATTTGAATTTGAAGCTAGAGGGAAACTCAGACACAGGTGAAGTGACCAGGTTGAGAGATGTGTTTTGACATGTATGAAACGCATAGGATCATAGCTGTGAGGACAGTAGCAGATGTTAAATAAAAAGTGGATATTTTTTAAAATCTTCTGTTAATATTTTGGTTTTAATAAAACTCATGTGTAGAGTGAAATTATCAGTTGTCTAGAAACCAGCATATATTGCTATTGGTGGCAGCTGTTCCTAGATATGAATTGGATCATCATAAGCTTTTGAAAGACTTAGGGGCCTCAATTACAAATATGTTCTTTATTCTAAATGGGGGGAGTGGGCACATTGGTTGTTGAGCATCAGTGTTACCTGTAGTAAGAACTAGTAAGAATCTAGTAAGAACTAGAAGAATGTGTTAACAAATACATAGTATGCTTTTATTTTTGCTTACATGGTAGTAGTGTAAGAACTAGAAGAATGTGTTAACAAATACGTAGTATGCTTTTATTTTTGCTTACATGGTAGTTGTACTTCTGTATGTTCATTAGAGAAGGCAGAACAATTGAACAGATGTAAAATCATGTCTGTGGAAGGTGGAACAATTGAACAGATGTAAAATCATGTCTGTCTTGATCCATGAGATGGAAAATGTCTTGAGACTTTTTTTTTAACGCTTCAGGGAGATTCTTTTTTTCAGAATCTAGGGCATGTTCTTGGTTTGAACTGTTTGATGTTTAAGCTATGTAAAAATGCTTCATAGTAACTTAACTTGATCTGACTTGGTAGGCATACACATGATCTAAGAATTCACCAGTTGCAAGTGAGAGTGAATGGCTGGGAAGAAGTCAGTCCAGTGTCTGTAGATAAAGTTGGAACGTTTTTCCGATATGCTGCACCAGATAAGAACTCATCTTCTTGTACTGTAAGTTCTGATTTTTGAATGTTAGTTTGAAAAGAATGTGTGAGCTGAGAGTAAAGATGTCTTCAAGATTTTGATCTTATACCAGCTGCTGTATGAGATGGTCCTCTTCCCAGTTAGCTTGGGTTGGAACAGGTTGGAGATGCTGGCTTCCTAACTAGCAGTTTTATGCATAACGAAAACACAGAGTAGTCGGTGGTTAGTCTGTGCTTCACAGTCAGAGCTTCCAGTGACACAACTAATATATTAGTGTCATGGACTCATGGAGACTGAGCTTTAAATCAGCACAGCATCTCAGCAGCTATTTTTATTTTTTCTATTGCAGGGAATGCTGTTCATATGTTTAATTTACTTAAAATAAAAAACACTGGCAATTTCCTGTAAGCCTAGAGATTCTTCAAGTATGTGGCTGCTTAGACAAAATATACTTGTCGTGAAGGAAAAATACAAGTGTAATAATCGGGATGCTGACAGTTGGTGGTTCAGGCTCAGTGATCAAAATGATCTTATGGATTGCAAAACTAGTTAAGTTTTGAGACCAGCTACTGAAAATTGTTGAGCACTGGAGAATTTGGAAGTTGAGATCTTTTGGGTATAAAATAGGATTAGAATTTAATTTCATGAGACTACTGACAAGAGCCAGTAGTCTCCGACTGGAATCAAAGATTTCCGATGCTTTCGTATTGAAGCATAAATAGCATCATCTCTCTGTAAGTTGATTATTGAAGGGAAAGGATGCAAATTAATGAGAATTGCTGTTCAGAAACATCTTTTGTAGCTTCTCTCTGGTTTTCCAACAAACCTTCTTCCTTCAACTCTCTTTCAAAGCAGTGTTACAAACAGGTTTTGCTAATATATTTCTGAAATGCTTTCCAAACTGTGTGGAAGATCAGCTCAACAAAAAGCGATAAAAGCATTCAGTTTATTCTTCTGTATTAATGTTCTCTATTACAACTGAGAGTAATAGCTGAAAAGTTGAACAACTTTAACTCTCTTGTTTACTATTCTCCCAGCTTGGAAGCCCAATAAGTAGAACAAATATAATACATCCACAAGTCTACGTGAGTATATATTTTAATTACTTGAGAGCTACTTAAATAAGATTAGCATAATTCTACAAGTGAACTGGCCTTTCCATCCTTCTAGAATCTTTTCAAAAGTGGAAGTCAAGCAAACAATGAACTTTCGGATAAGTATGTGAATTCCAGCATGTGAGCCCATATAAAATGTGGGGTTTAGGATCTAAGTGGACTTTGTTTAGTGTAGGAGATAGAACACCTCAGTAGAAAGGCAGCTAAGAGGAAGGAAGTATACGTATTTTAAGAAAGCTCCACCTTATTTATTAGTCTTGACAGGTAGGAATGATGAGTTGGCTGGTAATTATGTGAGGCTTCGAGTTCAAACTCCATGAATTTATGTGATAATGTAATAGAGAATGTATAAAGTGTTCTTCTGGGGTCTGTATTGCTCTTATTTGAACTTGCATCATTCTGAAAGTGATGATGGAGTTACTAGTACATAGAATTATCAAACTATATATACCTTAGGTGTTGCATGTGGTTGGACTTAGTTGGCAAGTTTTTACTCTGACAGTTACTGCTTCAAAATTGAGGTGTCCCTCTTCTAGATACCGTCATTACCTGAGCTTTTTAATGCTTTTAAATATCTTCCAGTTTTCTTCATTGCCTCCAGTTCGTGTGGTATTTGAGGTTACCATGGAAGGTAGCGCTCGGAAAGTGATAACGGTGCGCTCAGCCTTGATGGTGAAGAACAAGCTCGAAACACCAATGGAACTAAGGCTAGACAGTCCTTCAGCTCCTGACAGTAAGTGTTGTATATTCCTTACATACTGTGGGGAATCTTTAGCTTCCTCCCCAAGAAGATTTACCCATCTATACAATAAAATGGCCCTCCCTGGAGGGGAAATTGGTAATATTAAGAAAATGATCGGCAAAGTTATCTAGACAATCCACTAGGATTTTTGCTTATTGTTCAGGTAAACGGAGAAAGCTGGGACTCTGCAAAGACTGAATCTTCTTTTATGTATGTAGCATGTAATATCTTTTAGCAGTAGTCTACAAAGTTTGGGGAATTAGCATGCAAAGGTGCAGTCTAAAATGTAGTGATAAACTCATGATGTACCCAAAATATAATGAATGAGGTCTTTTTGAAATAAGCATTTTCACTAAAGCATCCAAGCAAGAAGAATTTGAATTCCAGCAATTTCGTCTGGTTCCTGTCTCAGATTTACACACCTAAATTTGTCTGCTGCCAGATTATTAATAGGGCTTGAAACAGTGGGTTGGGGTTTGAAACATACGTGAAGTACCTGGTGTTTTATGTTAAGTCAAACTAGGTTGCTTCAAAAATTTGGGACCTACTTTATGAAAAGTTTTATGCTTTCCAGTAAAGGGCATGTTTTGATACATGTATTTTCTTCTCTGGTTGCAGAACCTGTAGTTCTTCCAGCAGTTATGCCAGGAGATTCCTTTGCAATTCCATTACATCTTACCTCTTGGCGTTTGCAAGCCAGGCCGAAAGGAATGGGAGTCTTTTTCTGTAAGTCTCCAATCCACTGGACTAATGTTCAGAAGACAGCAGAGGTCTGTAGCAGCAAGCAAGAGTGTCATTCAATGGAGTCTGAAAACAGCCGTTTTTTCAGGTAATTAATTATTATTATGTATTATCTTCTTCTGATAAATGAAATACTGTGAAAGTAAACAATGGGAAAGAAAATCCTTAGAGATGAAAGCTACTGAAGTTTAATGGGGTGTTTTGTTTGGTTTGTTGACGAATGAGAAAGCATTGAAGCATAACTGCTGAGTTTCTTCAGGGCTCCTTGAAGCCCCTTTGGCAGTGCTAGTTAGCAAATGTCTGAGAACACAAAGTAAGCACACTATTAATATTTATTGTAAAAAGGAAAAGGTTAGGAAACAGAGTGTGCACTGCTGTTAAATTATCTAGTCTGTCTCACTGAGGATAATGGGGGTTTGCCATAGTGTGTTCCCAAATAGTAATCCTTTGTCGTGAATGTCCTGTGCTCTGTTGTAGGCTCCTAAATGTCACTTCGTAGTGAGGACTTTAATGGAATTTTGTATTTTTGTGGTATGATGAATTTAGGGATGCTCTCAATTTAGGAAATACTAGAATGGAGATTATGGAAGTTGTTTCAGGAAAAGACCTTTGCATAATGTTTATAGTTACAGCTGTGTGTCAGTTCCATAGTTCGTTTCTTAATCTGCTGGTTTTGAATGTATCCAGGGAGGGAAAATTAGCAAATTATTTAAAATGGAGGCTTGCTAACTGATGAAAAACTGAGGTGTCAGGTGGCCAAAGCAAGGATACATCTACTGGGAAGAAGGACATGTTCAACATTTATGCTTAAGAACATGATTATACTCTAGTAGTTAAAATCTATTTAGTGATAGTTGATGACATGTTTTTTCAAATTTATGGAAGTTGATAATCTGCAAATGCAATTTTCTATTAGGTCTCTGAACAGATGAGGCTTTTTCAGTAACTAAATTAATTCTTTTGATTATAATCAGGAAAGTCCCGTTGTCTTAATGTTAGGCATAAATACAAAATACTTTATAATCAAACTCCAAAGCGCTTATATGGAGAACAATTCTAAATGATGGTTTTGCTGTCAATCCTAAAAGTACAACATGATGTGGGATTCAGTGCAGTACGCAAAGACAGGGTTCAATTATTCTGTCAAGTTCATTGACTTCTCACATGTGTCTGCCTTCACAGGTTTTGTGTGGCTATAAAAAAAGAAAATTATCCGGATTACATGCCTTCCAACATATTTTCTGACAGTGCTAAACAGATTTTCAGGCAGCCTGGGCATACTATTTATCTATTGCCAACGGTGGTAATCTGTAACTTGCTGCCTTGTGAACTTGAGTTCTACGTTAAAGGAACACCAATTAATGGGACATTAAAACCTGGCAAAGAGGCAGCATTGCACACAGCTGATACATCTCAGAACATTGAGCTTGGTAAGGTTCTTTCTCAGATCCCACTCTCTGATCTTCCTGGAGGAGTACCTTGGTATAGTTGTTTCCTGTATAAAGAACCGTAGAATCAAGAATGAAACAATTGAAAGCATTTGTATGATTATCTCGTTGGATTGCAGAGCTTCTTATAGTTAATAACCAAGTGCCTGCATCCCAAAAGAGTTAGGAATATTGCCGTCATTCCCCAGATTTTTCAGCTGTCTTGATCTCTTCCTCATTCGGATCTTTTCTCATTTTCCTGAGAGTGGAAACTGGAGAGAACAGCGGTAAAGAAGGGGATAAACCAAATAAGTTCTCAACACTTTGTGTGTTTTTGCTGTTCTTTCTGACAGAAAAAATTGGCGTTGAGAGTATGTATGGAATTATTCAACACTGGCTGGACTTCTGATGCTTAAGGTGGTAATTAGCCCTAAGCAGGGCTCTTCATAGAACTTTTTTTGCTGCTTGTGACTTAAATTGAGGCATTTCTTTATGAGGTCAGAGGTTACTATGCTGGATAGTTTTAAAAGTTAATCTGGATAAGCTGTATGAAATACTCAGAAAAGTTCAGCTCTATGAAACACCAGCCTGTCTGCTCATCAGAAACTAATGTTTCTGTGTAGGTGATGTTTGGTTTTATTTTTGTAGGGATATTGCTAGAAAACTTCCCAATCTGCAAAGAGCTGTTGATTCCTCCTGGGACACAAAACTACATGGTGCGGATGCGGTTGTACGATGTCAACAAACGACTGCTAAACTTGACCATCCGGATTGTATGTCGTGCTGAAGGTTCTCTAAAAATACTAATTTCAGCACCATACTGGTTAATCAACAAAACAGGTAAGTTTACAGTATTTTCTGTAATCATAAACTGGGAAATAAAGATTCCATGCAGTGTTAGGGTATTCCTTAATTTGAAGTAGTTTTCACCATTCTCATTTTAATTTGTGCAAAGGTGAGGCGCAATTTAATACTCTATCTTTTTGTGTTTACTTAAAGGATTACCACTTATCTTCAGACAAGATAATGCAAAAACAGATGCTGCAGGTCAATTTGAAGAGCATGAGCTTGCTAGAAGCCTCAGTCCACTTCTCTTCTGTTATGCTGATAAAGAACAGCCAAACTTGTAAGTAATACTGTAAGAGCAGCAGACAGGAGGAACCTTAAAAAGTATGAAAGTAATTCACAGAGGATTGAGTGCTGATATATTGGTGTGAATATTGTGTAGGAAAAGTCTGTCCCTGTTAAGAGAACCTAAATTATTAAGATTCTAAATACTGAAATAAGCATAGTGGATCTTTAGACACTGCCTGCTGAAAACTCCTTGGTTGGCTAATTCTGTTGTGGCTGCAGGCTGCTTTGGTTTTATTTTGCATGTTTTGAACTCATGCTTCTTTGTAAAAAAAAAATCAAAAACCTTTTGAAGAGAATTACCAAGTTGTATAAATTACTTTGTTACCACTGAAAAAACCCACCCAAAATGCTTAATCCTAAGATCTGACTGTTAATAGAGAAGTAGTAGCAGTCGCTTAGTAGGACGACCACATGCAGCAGAGTTACTGTGATTCTGATGTAAAAGGAAATGGCAGGATTTCGGAGAGGAAACTTTTCAGTTACTTTAACTGGCAACAAGAAGAGAACTTGCTTTTTCCATGAATATAAGAACATGATTTAAAACAAACTTACCTGAAGTGTTCTGGGATTCTTGCTCAAATGAAGAACAGTTAAATTTATCACTTTAAATAAAATAAAAATTTATTCCTTTTTTTTCTTTTTTTCTTTTCCCTTTCAAATTAAAAAGATACACAAATGTCGTGGTTAATCAGTCTGAAAATTGCCAAGCCTTTTACATGACATGGTCACTGAATAATTGCTTTTAATATATGTTAAAAGAGCTTCTGGCAGAAATGCAGAATGAATTACTCAAGATGAGATTTATTGTGACTTCTAATATTTTTATATTTAAACATGGGTGTTCTTCCGTACCTGGGTATGTGTTTGATCATCAGTATTGTGTTGATATCTGACCCTTCATTTAAATGAGTAAATCTGTGTTTTCTTCTTGCCCTTAGTTGTACAATGCGGGTTGGAAGAGGAATCCATCCTGAAGGCATGCCTGGCTGGTGCCAGGGTTTCTCCCTGGATGGTGGTAGTGGTGTCAGAGCCCTGAAAGTGATCCAGCATGGAAACAGGCCAGGCCTCATTTACAGCATTGGTATGTGCTGATGGGAACCTTTGGGAAATACTATAGAACTTGGGAAGATACGATGTCAGTGGCACCAGAAACAGAAGAATTGCAGCAGGGAAACATACGTTGTTACAGGTTTTTGAGGGTCCAGAGAAAATTGTTAAACAAAAAAGTATTTTAAGAATTTTAATGTCTTTGTTTCTAATTTCACTAGCTTAAAAATCAGTTTTGAGTTATTTTTATTTTCACATTTCATCATGGAGTGTTAATATCTGCATTTACACATTGTTCTGTTTCTGTGTCTTTATTCCTACATTCTAATATACTTAGAAGTACGTTAGATGTGCAGTTTCTGCCATACTACTGCCACAGAAGTAGCAGATGGCTGACCAGTTACAGTGTACAGACACTCCAGATAATCAAAGGCAGTAATGTGGTGGGATTTCAAACCTTCTTAGAAATAGCACTGCCATGTGAACTTCAGGAGTCCAAGAAAAAGAACTTTTTTTATATGAAAGATACTATGGCAGATGTCTCTTTTTTTTTTTTTTTTTTTTTCTCTTGTAAGTAATAGCTTTATTTTTCACTTGTTTCTATCACTAGGTATTGATATTAAAAAAGGCAGAGGCCGTTATATTGATACATGCATGGTAACATTCGCACCCCGTTACCTGCTAGATAATAAATCAACCTACAAGCTTGCCTTTGTCCAGCGGGAGTTTGCCAGAGGTCGGGTAAGATGCTTCCTTTTGTTACTTGTTAGTACAATACCTCCAGTCAGTCACAGCATCTTCTAACCGAAAGGAACCACAGGGGTTATAGTTGAAAGTGTTGTTAGCTGGTCATGAGGATCATTCTCATTACTCTAGTACCAGCATTCACCTAACAGAATAATTGCTGTGTTGATATCTGAGAGGTATATAGGTTAATACTATATTTTTTAATATCTGTAGGATGTGTATTTACCAATTTCTTTTACTAGGGAACATCCAATCCCGATGGCTATATTTCCACACTTCCTGGTTCCAGCGTTGTGTTCCACTGGCCACGTAATGATTACGATCAGCTGTTATGTGTGAGACTAATGGATGTCCCAAACTGCATTTGGTCTGGGGGCTTTGAGGTCAACAAAAATAACTCATTCCATATTAATATGAGGTAGCTATTATATATAAATCTTCTCTAGCATGCTTTCCTTTTTTGGTAGAAGCAGCTGTTGAACAGCTGTGACTGTGGGTAAAGCAGATCAGAATCCTGCTCTTACTTCTCTTTCACTTGTTTGTTCTTGTTCAGGGACACGCTGGGAAAATGTTACTTCTTAAGAGTAGAAATTACTCTTCAAGGAGCCACATACCGTGTTGCATTCAGTGACACTGATCAGTTACCGCCACCTTTCCGCATAGACAATTTTTCCAAGGTAAAAGAGAAAAAAAAAAAAACACTTTTCCTTCTATTTCTTAATAAAAGAAGAAAAGTAGGACTTTCATGTTTGTTAGAAAAGGGAGCTGGCTAGCTTATGTAATGAAATAAAACGAAAGGGTATGTAGCAAGAGGTATCTGTAGATAATAATTATAATTTTCTGAAGTTTTAGTAAAAATTGGTAGCACTCGACTGCTTCTTCTTGTGCAAATAATAGTGCTAATGTTTGGCTTTCATGAGTGCATTAAAAGACTTACAAGAAGAGCATTATTACTGATGAGAAAATTGTGCTAGGATGGTAGTTTCTAATCTAACCTGTGTTATTCTCAGCACTTGAATAACCTTTAGAAAGAATTCAGGCTAATGCTACCACTCCCTTTCTCTCTGTCTTTGGGCTTCCCTGTCAATGAAAATAAATTAAGAGAATTTACTTAGTCACTATTTTTTACAGTGACTTACTGACTGTCTTGTGGTCAGAGCAAGAGACAGAGCTCTTAATAGTTACTGGTTCTCCATTCTGGATTTTGTTACTGAACTGTTAAATAGAAGTGGGCAAGTCTCCTAATTCTGATTAGGTGGGTTTGAGATGCTGCCATGGCACTAAAGACGTTCTGTACTTTGGATGACAGATAAAAGCAAAGATGACACTTCTCATCCCTTTGAGACTCTCTTTAATTGAGACCCCAATGGAAGAAAATACATCTGAAACCACTGGGGAGGGGAAGGAGCAAGCTGAACATGTTTGGGATCAGCTTCTGAGAAATGAACAAACGACAGCAAAACATCTGTCTGGTTAACAATTTCTGTGTGAAACCAAATCCTCTCTTGTAACCGTTGCAGGTCCCAATTGTTTTTAATCAGCATGGTGTTCTTGAGCCAAGACTGTACACCGAGGTGAAGCCCTTGACCTCTCTGGACTATGCCTGGGATGAACCTATTCTACCACCTTTTATAATGCTGACAGTCAAAGGGGCCGGCTCCTCAGAAATCATCTGTAGCATGAATGACTTCCAAGAGAGCAAGCAGCTTTACTACGAGAACTTCATCTATATTGCTGCTACATATACTTTCTCAGGGTAATTCTATCTATTAGATGATAATCTGTTGAATGTTCACAATAGTTTTTAGGCTTTACATGAATATTCTCCTAATGGTTGCCATTGGAGAGTTATTCAAATGCAGCTAAACTTGTGTCAACCTTGTAGCTAGCAGAAGAAATGCCAGAATTCAGAAGTTAAGTCTGGCAGTTGGTGAGCCATGTGTCTTACCTTGTTTGTGATAACTTGGCTTTATAGGTGCAGCTTACCACTGTTTATTCTATCACATAGTGAGAAGGGTTTAGCATAGGGCATCTGCTGTGCTCCCACTGTCTGATCTTGGAGGAACAGGGATGTTTAGAGTCACATCCTGGGGCTTAATTTGATTTGGTATATAAAGAACATTGACTGCAGGACATACCTACTTATGACATGCCTGTGAATTGTAAACTTGCACGAGTTGATATGCTATTGAAAACAACTATGGGAGATTGATACATGCTTTGATGCTTTCCTCAATATAAGGAAATTCTTACATTGGATGGATTCCTTGGAATCCATCTGCTTTGCCTGAGAAGTTCCTAGTTGCAGTGAGAAATTGAAGTCCCTTTTTATACTGTACTCAAACTGAC
>NW_009937045.1:0-270 GCF_000696875.1 Nestor notabilis
CTGGGTGTCAGGATGGGATCTTGGTGTCAGTGTGGGATCAATGTGTGTCAGGAGGGGATCGGGATGTCAGAACGGGAGCTGGGTGTCAGGAAGATAGCTGGGTTTCAGGAGGGGATTGGGGTGTCAGGATGGGATCTGGGTGTCAGGAGGGGAGCTGGGTGTCAGGATGGGATCTCGGTGTCAGGAGGGGATGGGGGTGTCAGGAGGGGATCGGGCTGTCAGGATCGGGGCGTCACGAGGGGATCTGGGTGTCAGGATCTGGGGATCACG
>NW_009937045.1:306-1209 GCF_000696875.1 Nestor notabilis
TCAGGAGGGGAGTGGGGTGTTAGGATCGTGGTGTCAGGATGGTATCGGGGTGTCAGGAGCTGGGTGTCAGGATGGGATCGGGGTTTCAGGAGGGGATTGTAGGAGGGCATCGGGGTGTCAGGATAGGATCGGGGTGTCAGGATCGGGGTGTCAGGAGGGGATCGGGGACTCAGGAGGGGAGCTGGGTGTTAGGAGGGCATCGGGGTGTCAGGAGGGGATCGGGGACTCAGGAGGGGAGCTGGGTGTTAGGAGGGCATCGGGGTGTCAGGAGGGGATCGGGGACTCAGGAGGGGAGCTGGGTGTTAGGAGGGCATCGGGGTGTCAGGAGGGGATCGGGGACTCAGGAGGGGAGCTGGGTGTTAGGAGGGCATCGGGGTGTCAGGAGGGGATCGGGGACTCAGGAGGGGAGCTGGGTGTTAGGAGGGCATCGGGGTGTCAGGAGGGGATCGGGGACTCAGGAGGGGAGCTGGGTGTTAGGAGGGCATCGGGGTGTCAGGAGGGGATCGGGGACTCAGGAGGGGAGCTGGGTGTTAGGAGGGCATCGGGGTGTCAGGAGGGGATCGGGGACTCAGGAGGGGAGCTGGGTGTTAGGAGGGCATCGGGGTGTCAGGAGGGGATCGGGGACTCAGGAGGGGAGCTGGGTGTTAGGAGGGCATCGGGGTGTCAGGAGGGGATCGGGGACTCAGGAGGGGAGCTGGGTGTTAGGAGGGCATCGGGGTGTCAGGAGGGGATCGGGGACTCAGGAGGGGAGCTGGGTGTTAGGAGGGCATCGGGGTGTCAGGAGGGGATCGGGGTGTCAGGATGTTATTGGGGTATCAGGATGGGATCGGGTTGTCAGGAGCAGATCGGGGTGTCAGGATCGGGGTTTCAGAAGGGGATCGGGATGCCAGGATGGGATTGGGG
>NW_009937046.1:0-342 GCF_000696875.1 Nestor notabilis
AATTAAAATTAAAAATTAAGGCAAACTCTCAAAATGAGAGCACTGTTTTCCAGAACTGAAATGATGTTCTGGTATAAGTTGTTTTGATATATTCATCTTTCCTCTCTCTGATTTTCACTTAAAATTAAGAGATTGCAAGAATCAACTTCTAAATTATTACATTTTTAAATAAAACTAAGTAGGCACTGTCTTAGTCTGTTCTGAGAGTAACATCTAAGACACAAGAATTATCATTTGAATTTTTTAAAGGAGAGTTTCAGGATTACTTTTTTTTTTTTTTTTTTTTTTTTTTTTTTTTTTTTTAATAAAAACTCCGTCGGCTTTTTAAATTATTAACACCCA
>NW_009937046.1:387-14507 GCF_000696875.1 Nestor notabilis
TATGCCTGCTATAGAGTATCAGTTCTGCTGAGAATGCGTTTGACAGCCGCCAGACAGGTTCCCTCTGCAGAACCGGCACAAGGCCGGCATCTGAGCTGCTAATGCTTGAAATTCGACACAGTATTTCTCCAAAGCCAGTCCAAAAGTTGTAATGGCCAAGATTTATCTTAGTAATTTGATCTTGGCCCATTGGAAATGTTTTTTAGCCTTCAGACATGCTACTGGTCAAAGCTTTCCAATGGGATGTGAGCCATAGACTTTCTCAGTCATCGTAGCTGAGTTATTTTGCTACTCAGCTATGCAGAAGCAGCAGGCCTTTAGGCTAATTAATAAATCATCAACGCATTTGTGGTGTGAAAAATGAAATATTTATGCTTGCCAGAGTAATGTTTCTGTCTTGCAGCCCCATGCTCTGTTGATGCCTGATGGAGGATGAAGTAAATACCAGCTGGTGTAGAATGAGCAGAATATAATTACTTTCTACAAAGTTAACTGAATATTAAAAATAGAAGTCAGATGCTGGAAAAAAGAGGAAAAAAAATATATATATACATGCCTGAAATGCAGAGCATAGCCAATACATGAAGGGAACACTTGCCTAACTAGTGCCGTGGGGACAGAGAACCTGCAGGATCCATATTGTGTACAAATGTGTCACACAGAGGTCTTTTTACAGAGCACTTAGTGACCAGCTGGCATAGTCAAAAGGCCTGAAGGGAAGCCAAGGATGTTCTAGTGTTCTGGTCGGTCATCATTAGGGGGCCAGTGAAGGACTTAAAGCATCAGATGTTATTGCTTTTCAAAAAATGTGTCCACTATTAAAAGAAAGAAAATATTACTTCTAGGTTTTAAGGCAACCAGGAGCTAGTTTTGTTCTTTGTGTTCTGACACAATAGTAGATTTAATGGAACTGTGCTGGGTATGATTTTTGCAATCACTGCCCCAGGTCCTCTCCAGCAAGTGAATGTGTGAGCACCAGGCCAATCAAACCCCTTGAAGAAAAACCTTCTCATGTAACAGAAAGAGGATTTAACCCCTTACTTGAAGTGGAGGCTCTTTACAATAATCAGCTAAAAGTGATCTGCACAAAGGGCTGATTCTATATGCTGGCAGTTACAATCAGAGGGATTGAAAGGGCGAGCCATCAAAAAAGCTACCCAGACAGGTGGAGGCCTGGCATTGTGCGGGTCAGACATTAGATTTCTCTCCATTTCCCAGTTCTAATTTCAGATATTTCTTTTCCTGGACAATTTAGTCTGACTCTTTCCTTTTGGTTTGTGTGCACAGTCTGTTGTTCTGCTTAAAGCCAAATGTCCAAAACCCAGAAAGAACATTCAATTCCTGTGAATTTCATTTGCTTTCACAGCCATGAGAGACTACATTGTTCAGGTGTTCAGTTGAGTCCATGTCTGAACCAATCCTCAATGCCAAACCCTTCAGACTCGTAATACTACCTAATATATATGTTCAAGTTTGATGGTTTATAGTAGAGTCAATATGGAAGGACAGACTCCTACCGTGAATTATCCATCTACTTTGCAGTGAAGTATTTATTTTAAAACAGCAAAAGGGCATACTGTTCCTTTCTGGTCTTGAAATTTCTGAAGTCAGGCAAGGACCTGAGGTTTGCACACAGGACAGTGGCCATCTCATCAAACTGTTCCTCTAATGGGGAGCATTTGGCATCAAGCGGAGGAAAATAGGTTTGCAATTTGTGGGGTTTTCTGTTGTTGTTTTGGGGGTTGGTTTGTTTTGGTTTTTTTTTCTTTTAAAGTTTTAATTGTATAATATACTTATATCATTACTGTCACTCTTTAATAATACAGTTGTCCTTTATGTATCATCAGGGCTATTTTATGGTCAACTTTGTACTATGGCACAAAGCTGTCTCAAGGCATGTGCTCTCTGCCCTCAAACACCTTGATGGAGAAGAGGAGGAACCTAGCGGTTTTGCCCCTTTCCTCCCCATCGTTGTGAATGGGCGAACATCAGTCATGCAGAGAAGGCAAAGTGGCACACAAGAAACTGAAAGTCCTATTCCTATGTGGCAGCACCAAACATGATGTAGCCAGGTTCCCACAGTCCCCTTGCCATCAAACTGCCTGCTAGTTATGATCTGAATGAACCAATGGTATAGGTATAGAGACGAATGAATGTACCCATTTGCACTTGTCTGCCAGAATAAAATTAACTGCATTCAAGGAATTTGAGAAATGGATATAAATATTTCAGGAAGAGGAAATTTAAGATCTTCAAATGCTACTTTAGAAGGCTGCTGCACCATTAGAGAATATCTGTTTTAAACAGAAGAATTACAGAAGTAGCAAATGATCCCTCTTCTTTATTTGCAACAGGGATTATGACTAAATGTCATATTTTAGGTCCATGCTGCATGTTTGCTTCTACAAGAACAGACAATTTAAATGTCAGTTATTATAGCTTGTCAATAAATTTCAGAATCTAAGCAAATCTTGCAAACATGACTGACAGCTACAAATTAATTTAACTTTGTTAAATAACCAGCCAGCACTGCACTGCCTTTGCTGACACGCATCAGAGTATAACACTAGTAATTCAGAAGGTGAGCTGTTGTGTTGTCATGAAATACAAATTATGCAGATTCTACTTATTTCCTAGGAAGAGAGAAATCTTTGAGACTATGATGTTCTTTAGGAGAAGCAATCAGTAATCCCAAAAGCTCTATGGTTTTATACTTAACAGAGCAGTGGTATGGTTTAAAACAAAAGAGAGTCTCATCAGTTCATGAAATCATACCCACTAGTGTAGATGGTAAAATTAGTATTTGCTGCCTAGAAAGAAAAGAAATATTGTGGAAATGAAGGCCCTCATAAAGTTAAAAGTCAAGAAAAAGCACAAGCTACTGCTAGGTAATCAGAACTTTTGAATATGAAGCCATTTGTTTAAGCACTTAAAGTCACAATAGACTAAATACAGGTGTGTGTGGAACTCTAGGGTGTAGCCACACTGGTGTGTTGTACCTGAAAGTTATAATAATATTAATGCTAATCTTCACAATTAGAATTCCCAAATGCTTTTGTTGTAGAGTATATGATAAACAGTTTTCTTGTTATCAGTATCATAAAAATAAAAAAATAAATTAAGATAAACTGTGTAAGAAGGGCAGGAATTGCTCTGGGTTGAAAGAGATCTTAAGATCATTCAGTTCCAAACACTGCTGTCATGGGCAGATTCGCCTTCCACTAGACCAGGTTGCTAAAAGCCCCGTACAACCTGGCCTTGAACACTGCCAGGAATGGGGCAAACACAGCTTCTCTGGGAAACTTGCTCCAGTGCCTCACCACCTTCACAGGAGAGAACTTCTTCCTGATGTCTAATCTAAATCTACACTGGGTCAGCTTAAATCCATTACCCTTTATCCTATCACTACATGCCCTTGTAAAAAGTCCCTCTCCAGATTTCTTGTAGGCCACCTTTAGGCACTGGAAGGCTGGTCTAAGGTCTCCTCAGAGGCTTCTCTTCTCCAGGCTTAACAATCCCCACTCTCTGAGCCTGTCTTCACAGGAGAGGTACTCCAGACCTCTGATTATCTTCATGGTTCTCCTTTGGACTCACTCCAACTCATCTGTACCATTCTTATGTTGGGATTGCCCCAACCCAGCTGCAAGACCTTGTTGAACTTCTTGACATTCACTTGGGCCCACTTCTCAAGCCTATCAAGGTCCCTCTGGATGGTGTCACTTCTCTTCAGTGTGTCAACTGCACCACACAACTTGGTGAGGGTGCAATCCCACTGTCCATGTCACCCACAAAGATGTTAAGCAGTGACAGACCCAATACTGACCCCTGACTCATCTCTGGTTTCTGTTTGGACATTGAGCCGTGTACCACAACTCTTTGAGTGTGATGATCCATCCAATTCCCTATCTATGAAGTGGTCCATCCATCAAATCCATGCTTCTGCATTTTGGAGACAAGTATGTCATGTGGGACAGTGTCAAGTGCTTTGCACAATTCCAGGTAGATGATGTCAATTGCTCTTCTCTTATCCAGAAATACAGTTACCTCTTTGTAGAAGGCTACCAAATCTGTTCAGCATGATTTGCCTTTAGTGAAGCCATGTTGGCTGCCACCAACTTTTTATTTCTTATTTGCCTTAGCATAGTTCCCAGGAGGATCTGTTCTGTGCTCTTGCCAGGCACAGAGGTGACACTGACTGGCCTGTAGCACCCTCTGTGTTCCTTTTAACCTTTTTAAAAATGGTGACTGTGTTTCCCCTTTTTCAGTCTGTGCGAACTTCACTGGACTGCCATGACTTCTCAGATATGATGGGTAGCATGGTTTTGTTGAGTATTTTTTTCTTAATTTTTAAATATTTAACAAAGTATTATGAAGAAGGCAAAGAAATTCTAGTTGTACTTATCATGAGGCTACTCTTCCACCTGCAGAGGGTTTCAGGCTCATGTATGTTCTCCCACAGAAAGCATAAAGTCACTAATCTACACAAAATACAAAGTGACTCAATTATCTCAGCTGGCTGTTAGTTTCAAGGTGTAATGATGATGGTGCAAATTTCAGAGCTATTAGTTATTCCATGTAGATGTCTAGCAATATTTCTGTCATTTGAAACATTGTAAGAGGCCAGTCAGCAAAAGTTAACTTTGGGGCTATAAAGGATCAAATAACATTCCAATTAAAGATTTCATACTGCAGTAGAAAGCCTAATAGAGTAAAGCAGGGGAGGCATGATTTGTGGATCTCAGAGGGGAAATAAAGATATTCTAGGAGAAACAGAGAGACTGGATCAGTTTAATAGTCAATTTTATTTAAAACCGTTCAAGCACAGTATAACTGATGTACTCTGTAATTCATTTGTAATTCATTCGGACTTTTAGAGGTGTTGTGATCAATATTCTGAGGGGAGAACATGGCAAAGGTTACAGTTTCTCTGTATACTTTAGCAGCCGCCTTATCATGTATTTTAAATTAACCCTTTCATTGTTTGCCATTCATTCAACGCAGCATCCTTCAGTCAGATTGCTATATGATTGCAATACCAATTGTATCTGGCTGGTGCTGAACATTTTGAAACTCCAGCTGTTTCTTTAAGGTCCAGAATAAGAGGTGGTCTTTGTTTTGATGAAGACTGCCATGTGGCAGCCCAGGCAGTGATATCCACAGAGAGAGGAAGATTCCTTGAAAGTCAGGAATTGTTTTGAAAGTTTCTGGTGCTTGCTTAGGCCATTTTCCCTGGCTGTCATCTTTATAAACTGAAGTTGTTACACGAATTTCAGTCTTTTCAAAGACTAGAAGCCTCTCTGTGACATCATTAGTTTTGATCACATGAGCCTTATCTCTTCATGTTAATGAATGTGTTATGACAAATAATGTAATATTTACTGTTAATCTGTTGGGTTGCTAAATTCAGTGCTTCATCTTCCTCTTCGAAGGGCTTCAAGTCACTGTGTGTTTGGTAACCACTGTAGTTAGCTTATAAGGTTTTCATGCCATAAATATGTCAGGATTTGGGTTTGTTGGGGTCTTTCTGTTTTGGGTTTTTCTTTGTTTGTTTTTTATTCCTAAGAAAACAATCATCCAGGGGAACAAAAAAAAAAAAAGTGTGGTATAAAATAGAACATGTAATGAAACTGGCCTGAGTCTGAAACTCATCAATCTGGAACTCACAGGTGTTGTAAACCAATAGGTAATAGATAAAAGGTCATCCTATTTCATGGACATCATTGCTTTAGATAAAATAGCTGTTAGAGTTAATCATTCTCACTATAAATCTTACTAACATAAAGAGCTCGCTTAGATAACTCTAGTTATTTTTATGGTAATGACCTTAATTATTAATATGAACCCTTCATTGTAACAGATTCTGCTCTGTTAACTGTATGTCCAGAATACAGAATAGAAGTCCCCAAAATGACCACTAGGGAAAGGAGCTGGTATTATTACAGTATTTAATTTGTGTCAGGTACCCTAAATCTACTTTATACCAGATCCATTGTAATTAGCTTCACTATCAAATCACAACATTGGCAGGGAGCCATATAAAACTATCATTTTGGAGTCAGAGCCTGATTTCAGCAGCTGCTTATCCTGAAAAGAGCTTTCAGATCTGAAGAATCACAGAATCATAGAATGGTTTGGGTTGGAAAGGACCTTAAGATCATCTAGTTCCAACCCCTCTGCCATGGGCAGGGACAGTTTCCACTAATCCAAGTTGCTCAAGGACCCATCCAACCTGGTCTTGAACACTTCCAGGGATGGAGCATCCACAGCTTCCTTGGGCAGCCTATTCCAGTGCCTCACCACCCTCACTGTGAAGAACTTCTTCCTTATATCCAACCTAAATCTCCCCTGTTAAAGTTTAAAGTCAATGCCTCTTGTCCTGTTGCTACAGTCCCTGATGAAGAGTTACTCTGCAGCATCCTTGTAGGCCCCCTTCAGTTACTGGAAGGCTGCTATGAGGTCTCCACACAGCTTTCTCTTCTCCAGGCTGAACAGCCCCAACTTCCTCAGCCTGTCTTCATAAGGGAGGTGCTCCAGTCCTCTTATCATCCTCATGGCCCTCCTCTGGACTTGCTCCAACAGCTCCATGTCCTTTTTATGTTGAGGACACCAGAACTGTACACAATACTCCAAGTGAGGTCTCACAAGAGCAGAGTAGAGGGGCAGGATCACCTCCTTTGACCTGCTGGTCACGCTTCTTTTGATGCAGCCCAGGATACGGTTGGCTTTCTGGGCTGTGAACTCACACTGCCAGCTCATATCAAGCTTCTCATCAACCACCAACCCCAAGTCCTTCTCCACAGGGCTGCTCTGGATCTTCTCTGCCCAGCCTGTAGCTGTGCCTGGGACCTGTGTAACTTTTTCTGTGCTTTCAAATGACATGAACTGGCTTAATGAGAGCTACCACTTCCCCATATGAATCTGGCTTCCATCTTAGGTATGTTCACACAAGCTAAATCCGTTAGTTAAACATAAGATCAGTCAACATAAGTCTCCTGTAAGGATTATCTTCTTCTTCTTTGCCTGGAAACAAAAAGCAGGGAATTAGGAAGATTTCAGGTAGTCTCTAGGTTACTGCCTTGCTAGCTGTGACTTCATTTTGGTATGACCTTGCATTTTACTACTCAAAAATAAATCTTTCTTTCTCTTAGATCATCAGTTTCCTTTCATATCACAGATGGGGCCTGCTCTGGGTATCACATCAGTCATTTGTTCCAGGACTGGCAAATTCCTTCCCCTTTGCTGCTGCGGATTTGGGCTTAGTTTTTGAGGCTTCAGGACTTAGATTAATTGATGAAGAGGTCTGATTCAGGTTGCTTTAATTGTGAACCATCAAGTACCCACTTCATGTGTTTATTTTTCCACTTCCAGCCAGGGGGCTGGCTTGAAGTTTCTGACTTAGTTTTTGAAAACAGGAAGAAACTGTTGTTGCTTCACTTCCTACACAAATGAGGCACATATTATATGAAATGGCCAACAGATTTAAAAGTTACTTAAAGACAGAGAGGCAAACAAAAAAAGCAAATAAAAAAAATAATATATAAAATGTTCTTACTAGAACATACTAGATTTCTTGATGTTTAGTTAAAGGTAGATTATGTGAATTGTTATGCTTTATTAAGTGACTTCAGTAGAGAAGAAGCTATGGGAAGTAAAAGCACAAGAGCTGTAAAAAACTAATTGAGTTAAACTTGCAAATTTAACATGCAACATTTCAAATTTTCTGAAGTAGAGATGTTCAAACCTTTCTAATCTACTTCAAAAATTCTCATCACATAGGGATGATTGTACTAAAATTAGTTCTTAATATAAAATAGGATTCACTACCCATACTAATGTGATAGGACTTTTAAACTATTTGCTTCAATGAGTGTTCCTTTAGTATGGTTCAAGGCATTCCAAAAGCTTGCAGTGAACTGATAAAGATGTCTTTGAATACTTTAACTATTCATGGCCATATTTATCCTATTTAGACTAAGACTTATCTAGATTACATGATTGGTTGCCCTTTCAGAACAAGTTGACCCTTAAATTGAAAAGTTTCCCCTTTGAAGGCCACCAATTAAATTAAAACAACCAATCACACTTTAACCTCTAAAATAAATTGGTTTTTAAGTGCTCTTTTTTAATGATCAGTTCCTGCAAAATAATTCATAATTGTTAGCAGCTCATACTAGAGAAGACTAGGACTGAGATGGTAAGATCATAGGACAAATTAGAATGCCACTCTAAATAGGGTTGATGGCTGAGATGAACTAAAGAAAGACTGACAACAGTCGTCTTCTGACCACCACATGAAGACTTCTATTTGCAGAGTCAACAGCTATTCTTCTACAGTTTATTAAACTCCAGCACATTTGAGGGACTTTCCAACATATGCCTAGTCCAAAGCCTTTAGAAACATTTCTGTGTTTCCACCCTGCTTCTGCAGGTGGCTGTAAGCATAGCCCCCATGGTGGCAGACTCCTCTCCTCCTTTTAGGTGTTTTGCAGGTGGGATCATCCATATTGAAGGGAGGTTGCCTGAGCCCTAGCATGTTCGGTGGCTCCAGAATAACCACTGTTTTCTCTCCTCTTTGCAAAGCTTAAGTTGATCTGCAGGCATCAGATAAACCAAGGAGAACATACAGTCTTTTTAAAAACTTTAGCTTTCTATGCAATCTCTTTAAAAATATGTATTCTGCTGTGTACTCTTACAGTACAGCTAGCCGATAGCAAATATTTGGGGGGGTTTTTTGAGTATTTCACATGCCACTTCTCTAAAACACCAACTGTAAAAGAATTTCATGTCTATATTGACAAAACTGGTAATTAACAGCTGATGTAAAATTCTTACGTAAAGCTTCCCCATCACTCCTTTACTGTATGATAATAATGCCTTTCTATTACTGATACTGATTTAAGCCTTAACACTGACAAAATGAGTTTGTATCAAAAAAACATGGTGTTTGATTTGAACTAGTGTTTTTCAAGTGTGGCTGTGAAAGTTGTAAACTTGGCGGATATCCTGGCTGCTCATCACAAAATATCTAATTCTACATTTATTTTTATACAAATGTGATTAGTACCTTTAAAATACTACATTTTGCAAAATAGCTTTTAGCTGAAAATGTTCTAACAATGAAAGGTCTGTGTATGTCACGATGCCATACATGAGATTGGGGAGGATCTGCTGGATCTTCATTCTGGTCTGGTTTTCTTGATAGGAAATAAGTTGGGGGTCTCTCTGAGGTGTTTTTTCTGTCATTTGGATTTCTGTTACTTTTTGAACTATTTTATTACATATGGTGCATTTGAGATTATGCCCATTATAGCCAGTATTTGCACTATTGCAAACTGGTATTTTATTAATGGCTGAATTTAGCCATACCTATTTCAGTATTTCCACCCTACACAGGCATAGGCTGAGACATTATTGTGTTTCTTGGTATGGTTATTATTTTAACTGATCAGTTATATTATGTCTCAGGCTTGAACATAATATGCACAGACCTCACTAACAAAAAGTTGAAGGCACAAACAAACCCTGACTGGTTTGGCCATACTTACAAATTTAAATGAAGTCAGCTGCAGTTCTGTTTTAGATGCTAGCAAAACCTAAATAAGACATATTTACCTCGGCATGTTTCTTCAGTTGCCAGTGAAACTGGGAGTGCATGAGAGAGCAAAGCATCAACATCAGTAAATATGGCAACAAAAAATCAAGAATTATAAATAATAAAAGTTTCTGTAACAAGGAATTAGCCTTTAAAGCCTGTTCTCTATCCACTTCCATAAATTTCTGAGATGATACTTTTATCTGTCACTTCTTTCTTTGCCATCTCCCATACATAAGATGCAAAATGTTTTATTAGTGGACCCAAAAATCCAGTAATACAGTGGCCTAAATACAGTAGTGCAGTCAGAAAAGCTTTTCTTTCCCATTTGATAAAGAGTTATTCTAAAGCTCTACTATCTAAGCCAGCTATATTGATTTCTGCTTCTTACATGTTAAGTAGGAAATTCTTTCTAGAGTTTATTTGTACTGGCTCCTCACTGCCTTGAGGTTTCAGTAAATAGCTGAATTTCACCAGAAAGTTTCTTTGTAAAAATCTTCATTCGAAGAAAGCAAATAAATGGCAAATGAGTGAAAAGTTGTCTACTATTTTACAGTTGTATCTTTTCAAGGATTGTCCCCCTTTTTTGTTTCATATTACTTTATAGAATCATAGAATAGTAGAATAGTTAGGGTTGGAAAGGACCTTAAGATCATCTAGTTCCAACCCCCCTGCCATGAGCAGGAACACCACACACTAAACTATGTCGCCCAAGGCTCTGTCCAATCTGGCCTTGAACACTGCCATAATTGATTAAGAATTTCAGTACAACTCTGGAGGCACTTCAGAGCATCATATGGGAAACTGATGAGCGGAAAGCTTATGCAAATAAATTTTGTCTATATTTCATTGGTTTTCTAGTACACCTTGCCAGAATACTTGTGCCCCTTTTTTCTCCCCAGTCATTGAAAACAATGATGATGACTTCTTCTAAAGCTTTCCTTGCTGCCTCTGATCTTGTGCACTCTTCAAGTTTTATTGATGTAAACTGAAATTGCTTGTAAACTGAAAAGCTCCTAATTAGTTTGTCTTGGCTTAGCATATTACTTGTAGTATTTTTGTAGGTTTTGCTTGGTTGTCTGCTTAATCCTCCCATAACTGTTCCATTGATCTAGGACACTTTAGATCAAATGTTGCAAAAATGACATCATGACATTCTGTGCTTCTCTGTTTGAGAAAAAAAACATCTGTCTGGAGTCTCTGGGGGATCATAATTTCATCACTTCAAAGAAAATGTCTTTTAGTGATTTAAGCTCTTGATTCTACTTATGATCTATAGATAGATGTGTATCCACTCCAATTCACGGTAAATGAAGCACAATACTTTGAGGAGAAAAATCTATGGTTATACACACACACACACACACACACACACACCAATTTTAAACATACTTTGATTTTCTGTCATTTTTACTTGACCATTAGAGTATGCAAGCAGAATAAAAATTAAAATTTTATTAGATGACATTAATGTTGACCACAAAGCAACTGCTTTCAGAACACTATTCTCATGGGTTTATTGCCACATAATTATTTGCAAAATTGTTTGATTTTGTTATGACCTTTTCTATTGTTTGAGGTTTACCCAGATTTATGTAATTGGGTTTTTTCCTTTGTGTAATAATGTGTTAAGGGAACTTCTTCAGTGACCTATAACCCTACCTGCATGATGTTTTTTTTCACCTATGGCCACTTCAGTTTTGAGCCACTTGACAGAGGCTACATTCCAAATGTAAATCTCAAAAGACTTAACCTGTTCAGAAGTTTTGATTTACTCAACAACCAACTCCTCATTTATCTTCCTCTGCATAAGGGTGATAATTGCTGTTGGTTTCTAAGCCTCACGCACATGATGCTTGGAACCCCCACCTTCTTGAAAACCAGCAATCTTAGTGACACACTTGAAGCATTCTTTAGCCAGCTCATTATTGAAGAAAATTCATTAGTCCAGCCATATATTTGGAGAAAATAGGAATGCTGTCTAAAAAGATCGATGCTTGGCACACAATCTTGAAAGCAGCCAAGTCTGGGAGAAAAGATTATGACTGCAGTTTGTCTTGATTCGAGTTTTTCTGAAAGGCAGAACTGACCTTGTTAATACAGTTTATGGAGAGCATACAGGGGCTCTACAACTCAGTAGGTAATGCCCCTACTAAGAAGAGTCTATCAGTTTCTGTGGTGACGCAATTTTAATTCAATGTGCTTTAAAAAAGAAATAATGTTTTAAAGCACCCCCTCCTAACCCATCTCAGAACATAGTAACCGAGAAAATAGATTTCAAAAGTATTTCTGTGTTCTTGCACTATAAAAGATAGGTCTTTTAAGAAACAGTTTCAGAAATATGTTGTAAAGAGTTGGACATCTTTTCCCAGTTTTGTAGTCACTCCCTAGCTGTTGCAGCATCCCCTGCAGAAGTTGCAAGGCCTCCGACAAGCATCAGAAATGATGTTTCGGTAGATTCTTTTTCTTCATGTTAAGGAAGCCAAAGTTAGGATGTGGTTAATTTTGTAGGTGTTTTTGAAAATATCTTCTAACTATGTGCAAAAACCTTGTTGAGTAAGGTTAAAGGTATTTGCCATTATCCTTTAGGGAGAAGTTGATGGAGCTGAAGTTATAGTCCCTTGCCTGGTTTCTCTCTGTATCACGGTTAATGTTAAGGTGGTACTCGTAACAGAAGCTGAAAAATTGTGAAGTTTAATTTCTCCATCTACTGCAGAAAATTACTCATAATTTTTTAATAGCCATTTAGTCTTGCTAAGGTCATATCCTCCAGCTAAACTGGCTTACACATATTTACTCATCTGTATTCAAGGCTAATAGCAAACAATATTTTAACTTTAACAAGTATTTCTATTTCAGAATCTGCATTAGAGTTTAAGCCAGGGCTGTGGCTGGTTTCCAGATAATAAGCTGACCTACATTAAGAAATGTCCTGCAGGATGAGTTTCCTTGCCCAAATGATCACAGAAAACGTATCCAATTGCTAGGCTTATTTGAAAGACACAACAGTTGGCTATAAGTTATTTAGATGTGGACTGAAAAATCTGGTGAGCTGTGTTTAAAACCAAGGCCACCAAGCTGTACTTAGTGATCCTCCCTTCAAAGGCACATGGATTCTACTTACTCTTGTGGCTGATGGGGACTGCTTTAGTAGCATTTGTCACAGTGGTGGTCGGTCGATACTTGATTGGGTTTCTGAGATTCCATGAAAAACAGGATTGAAAACACAACTATCCCCTGACAAATAGAAGCTCCAGTCAGCAGCAAAAATCCATTATATCTTCCATCCTTGAAGGAAAAAAGTACAGTACATTACAGCATTATTTTAATAAAAGACCTAATAGGCTACATTTCAGAAACTTCAAGTAGTTTACCAGCTTGGAATTCATCAAGAAATGCATTAGATGTTAGTCCAAAAAGTACTTTCATAACTGTTTCTTTCTCTGGGAATATGATTGAATGTAAAGTAAAATACTCAATTGTCAATATGTTGGTAGGATAAAGGATTTCTGATAGGAAGAGAACAGAAATAATCCTAAAAGTGGCTTTGCCAAGTGTCTGGGGACAGGGCTGCTTCTCAGGGTGCAGTGTTTATGAGCTGTCAATAGCATCAGGGAAATAGGCAGTCTTCCTTCACTTTCCTATTGACTTGCAGGCTGTCCAGGAGCAGAAAATCAGATTGTACTGGATGGAACAGGGAGCACAAGGGCTTTCGAAGGAGTCATGATACCAGGCAAATTTCAGTTAGCAAATTTCTCCAATAGCCTCATCTAGGCATTAAAGTTGCCATGCCTTGACAGACATCTGAGAGGATCACAGAGTCCCAGAGAGGCTGCCTGTGAATTCAGGAAGCATTGCATGAAGATCTTAGAATCATAGAACAGTTAGGGTTGGAAAGGACCTTAAAATCATCTAGTTTCAACCCCTCTGCCATGGGCAGGGACACCACACACTAAGCTATGTCACCCAAGACTCTGTCCAACCTGGCCTTGAACACTGCCAGGGACAGAGCTTTCACAGCTTCCTTGGACAACCTGTTCCAGTGCCTCACCACCCTCACAGTAAAGAACTTCTTCCTTACATCTAACTTAAACTTGCCTCCCCTCCAGCATATCAACCAAAACACACAGTGTCACCAGCAAACTTACTGAGGGTGCACTCAATCCCACTGTCCATATCACTGACAAAGATGTTGAACAAGATCAGTCGCAACACCAATCCCTGAAGGACACTACCTGTTACTGATCTCCAATTGGACATTGATCCATTGACCACATGCGGCCATCCAGCTGGTTCTTTATCCACCAAGTGGTCCATCCATCAAATTGATGTCTCTTCACTTTAGAGACAAGGATGTTGTGTGGGACAGTGACACTTTGCACAAGTCCAGATAGATGACGTCAACTGCTCTGCCGCTGTCCATACGTTCTGTAGCCCCATAATAGAAGGCCGCCAAATTGGTCAGGCAGGATTTCCCCTTAGTGAAACCATGCTGGCTGTCACCAACCACCTCGCTGTTTTTCACGTG
>NW_009937046.1:14689-54517 GCF_000696875.1 Nestor notabilis
TCACCAGCTCCTTCAGGACCCGTGGATGGATTTCATCAGGTCCCATGGACTTGTGCATGTTCAGGTTCTTAAGATGATCTCGAACCTGATCCTCTCCTGCAGTGGGCCTAAGGTCTTCATTCGCACAGTCCCTGCATCTGCCTTCCAAGACTTGGGTGGTGTGGTGAGAGCATTCGCCAGTGAAGACTGAGACAAAGAAGTCATTAAGAACCTCAGCCTTCTCCAAATCCAGGGTAGCCAGTTCTCACATTAGCTTCTGGAGAGGACACACGTTATCTGTCTTTTATTTGCTACGTACCTATAGAAGCCTTTCCTGTTATTTTTAACATCCCTCATCAGATTTAATTCTAACTGGGCCTTAGCTTTCCTAACCTGGTCCCTGGCTTCCCGGACAACATCCTTGTATTTTTGCCAGGCCGCCTGTTCTTGCTTCCACCTTTTATAATCTTCTTTTTTCTAAGTTTTCTCAGCAGCTCCTTATCCATCCATGGAGGTCTCCTGGCCCTCCTGACACATTTCCTTCTAGTTAGGATGCAACACTCATGAGCTTGGAGCAGGTGATCCTTGAATATTAATCAACAGTCTTGGGCCCCCTGCCCTCTAGGTCTTTATCCCACAGAACCTTACTGAGCAGGTTCCTGAAGAGGCCAAAGTCTGCTCTCTTGAAGTCCAGGGCACTGAGCTTGCTGTGTGCACTTCTCATTGCCCTGAGGATCTCGAACTCGACCATTTCAAGTCACTACAGCCAAGGCTGCCCTGGAGCACCACATTCCTAACCATCCCCTTCCTGTTGGTGAGCATGAGGTCAAGCACGGCACCTCTCCTTGTCGGCTCCTCTATTACTTGCAGGAGGAAGGTGTCTTCCACACAATCAAGGAACCTTGTGGATTGCTTGTGCTGGGCCATAACGTCCCTCCAACAGATATCAGGATGGTTGAAGTCCCCTGTGAGAACAAAGGCTTATGAGTGTGAGGCTGCTGCTATCTGTCTATAGGGAGCTTCATCCACAGAGTTCTCCTGGTCAGGTGGTCTGTAACAGATCCCCAAAGTGATGTCCCCCATCGCTGTTCTCCCTTTGATCCTGACCCATAAACTCTCTGTTGCCTCATCACCTGTCCCCAGACAGAGTTCCATACTCTCCAGCCTATCACTGACATAGCTACTCCCTCTCCCCATCTGCATGGCCGATCTTTCCTAAAGAGCCTATAAGCTTCCATTCCAACACTCCAGTCACAGGAGCCATCCCACCCTGTTTCTGTGATACCAGTGATACCATATCCCTGTAGCTGTGTACGCATCTCTAATTCCTCTTTATTCCCCATACTATGGGCATTTGTATAAAGGCATCTGAGCAGAGCTCCAAATGAAGCTGACTCATTGGCTGGAGCAGCTGAAATATCTCTGCACTGCTCCAAGCACTTATTACAGGTGCTGGCAACTGACTGGGAGTGTTGGGATGGGTCGATGCCCCCCTCCTCCAACACATCTAGTTTAAAGCTGCATTGACCAGCCTGGAGTCAGACCAGCTCCACCAGTCTCCAGCAGACCTGGCCTCCCAAATCATGTCCCATGTTCTAAATACCCAAACACCTGACTATGGTACCACCATTCTAACCATTTATTAACCTGCCAAATCCACCTGGCCTTCTCAAGGTCCTCCCCTCTGACCTGGAGGATTGATGAAAAACTATCCGAGTCCCAGAGCCCCTGACCACCTCTCCCAGGGCTCTGTAGTCCTTCTTAATGATTCCCAGGCTCCTGCTGTCAATATCACTAGCACCCACATGGACCACAAGAAGTGGGTAATAGTCAGCAGAACTTATTAGACCAGGCAGCCTCTCAGCAACATCCCTGATCCGAACCCCTGGTAGGCAACACACCTCCCTCAAGACTGGGGCAGGCCAACAGATGGATGCCTCTGTGCCTTACTACTATGACCCACCACTTTTTCGTGGAGGCAGGAGTAGTGATCCTCTTTACTGGTGCATCAGCTGGGTGCTCATTTGGTGTGGTGGGCATTTCCTCATTAGCCCCCTGCAGAACTGCAAAGTGGTTCTGTGCACAACACTGTTTTGAGTATTGAAAATTAATATTTAGCATATATAATTAAGTGTAAGTAATGGGTAACACACGTAAGTACCTTATATTTAATGTAGAATTTTATTAAAATTACGGTATCTCTTTTTATGCAGTAGATTGCTGTGGAGGTTAGGACTTTGCCTCACAGTTGGACTTTGTTGTGACAGCTAACAAGGGTATAATCTTTTTTACTGAAATTTGCTGTCTCTGCAACATAAACAGCTGAATAGGTCTCATGCTTGGTCCTTACCCACTGTACTTCCCAGTGCGAAATTTCCTAATAACTCATCTCCCATTTATAGCAATTAAAAGGCCACTCTGAAGAATGCATTGACAGAGTGGCAACCACTAGAGGTGGGTGAAGGTGGTCACTGAGGCACAAACCTCTTGAGATGCCATAAAGCTGTAACAGAGAAGGATCCCCAGTTTCTGCCCACGTGTAGCAAGGGTGGCAACCAGTAAATCAGTGACTCAGTGTACCAGGGATTGTTCAGACTGGGGTCTTTCCAGTGATGTTTGGCAAAGTAAGCAGGACATGAGAGCAGTGGCTAAACTGGTCCTTGTGCCTGAATGGGCTAGCAGTTGTAGGTGATGTGAACAGATTGACATCTTACTGTGCAGCAGGCTGCTTTGCTAACTGGCATTGTAGGGCTCCTCTTCGGTGTTTCATTAGCCTTTAGCTTAGCTTGTCATTAGTCGTTGGTAGGAGACTTGCAGTTCACAGCTGTTTCATGCTGCCATTTGATCTAAGAGCTAGTATTTCAGTTGAGTGCACAAAAGATTGCCTTCTGACCTGCAAGTAGCTAACATTTCAGCTCCACATCCATGTCCAGCCTCATCCCAGTGATACAAAATTCTGCCCAGCCAATGTAGTCTGGTGTGTGTGTGTTTTACTTCATAATTAAGGGAACATATTCCTAAATATTTTTTACCTATGACCAAGTAGTTATTTAAGAAATAGTAATTCGACCCATTGAAATAGTAAGTATATATAAATAGTTTATGTTTGCATAATACTTTTTAGCTCCCATCAACAGTATTCATATCATATCCATTTGAGTCTAAAACTCAGTAAAGATTTTGGTTACTAATTATTTTATTTTGGGTTTTTTGAGACTTGGCACGCTCATACAAACTGGCACCCTCTGAGCACCTCATCATGTTTCCCAGACACTTCTACTGTTTGCCAAGAATGTTGGCAGAGCAGCCATCCTTGCTTTCAGCACTGCCGTGTAAGAAGCCACATGGGCAGCAGTGTCAAGGGCTGTTTTACCCACTTCAGCAGTCGGTGTCTGAGGCTGTAGTCCCTTTGCCTTTATGTACAGACTGATGGTGACTTATAGCAATAATTGTTGCATCCACTTCTCCAGTCAGCTGAGTCATCCCAGGGCCAGGGCAAGGGATGGTCCTCCAAGAGCAGCCTGCACAGCAACAGCAGTAGTGTAGGGTTTTTTTCCTTTTTTCTTTCTTTTCTTTTGAACTCTAAACAAACCAAATGATAAAGCACTGGGCAACTCTAGTCAGGGTATATTTGTGGGTGCATAGGTGTGGGGAGAAGTAATTGAGCACCTGCAGTTGTTAGTTAATGTAGTTAATGTACACACTGATGTCAAACAATATGAAACTGTTGTGGTGGTGTGAGTCCTGTTGTGAGTGTTCCTTTGAATTTAATTATTTAAATGACCTGTTATTGTTCCTAAATTAAATATTTAAGCTTGCTGAATGGCTGCCGTCCTGGCTTAGTTGTTAATGTATTGTGATTGCTACTGACTGAATGGGAGTTGGATGCCAGTACTGGGGAGAATCTCAGCTCTTCACTGTTTTCTTCCTGCTATTGTCAGCACTTCAAGGGCCAGTTCAGTACCCCAGTACTGTGTGGGCAAGACACTTCCCTGGAGACTTTGCAGTGCTGTGGCTTGGCAGCCAAGTTTCTGGAGCCAGTTAAAGCTTCTAAGAGCCCATGAGTCCTTCAGCACCCACAGATGAGCATCCCATGCATGCAAAATGGTATAGCTCTTCCCACCCCATGGGTGAGTACAGGATGAATGGCCTAGCTGCTGGTGCTGGGGACACAGGGAGAAATGCTACAAAGCTGGTTTTATGGAGTTTCAATAGATCCACCAGGTACAGGAGTTGGGGCTCTTGAGCACCCACTGCACACTTTCACCAGGCCCCTGAGACGCAGCATCAGTCTTGTTCAGGCACCATTTTCATTCTTAGTGAAAAAAGGACTCAGACTTCAAACAGGCAGAAAAATAGCAAGTCATTTGAACCATCATAAAAATTAATATTTTTTCCAGGGTACCTGAGGTTTCTCAGCCTGTATCTTTCACTTTTCTCCTGTTTAATAAGAATGAAGGAAAGTCTTTGGGGAAGAAAGTCAAAGTAGTATTGCATTCTTTCTTTGATTTTTATGGAGCTAGGTGTGAATTTTATTAATCCATCCATTATTCTAATTGTAAGTTTCTTTGTGAAGATCATTTCAGTCCTAAGACACTAAGGCTACCCTGTACTTAAGAACCTTAATGTGAAATGAAGAAGTAATAAAATAAACTATCATCAGTTTAATCCCTTTATGGTACTAAACAGAAAGGCCTGGGAATGTCAGATTCATTTTTGTTACAAGCCTTTTGTTTAGGTTTTAATCAGCACAACAATTTTTTTTTAAAAAGCAGATGTTTAGATTACAGCTGTATGGTTTCTTCCTTGAGTTTTGGGTTGGTTTGTTGTTTTGTTTTTTGGTTTTGGGGGGGGGTTTTGCTTGTTTGGTTCATTTTGTTGGTTTGTGGGTTTGGGGGTTTTTTTCATGGACTTTTTGAAAATTTTAAGAGTATGTAGAGAAATGTAAATATTTTTAAAATTACTTAAAATTACTTAAATATGAGGACCAGAGGACAGTCCCATTTCCTTTAATATAACGGGAGAGATTCTAGTACGTATTTAAATTATTCATAAAGCCTAAATAATTAGTCTCTGTAATTAGTTTGCTGCAAGTGGTCAAACAAGAAATATACACTACATAACTAAGGTCAGAATTCAGTTTTAGGTGTTAAATAGCATGAACACATTTATAAAATGTATCTTTTAACATTTAATTGTATCTTTGGCTTTTAACAGCACAGACATCACATATTTTTTCTCAAATCTTATATCATCAAGCACTGACTCCATCCAAGCAGAATTCAATAGTTTAAGGAATTTTTAATATTTTTAAGCCTTTTCATTTGTTGGTTATGCCACAGAAAGGATCTGAAGGAGAGTGTGAGTTTGGCCAGGCTGCATTAGCTCAACATGTCCTTTATCATATCTTCAGCAGATACCTGAGTAAAGCTTGGGAACAAAGCAAGTGCAGATTGATGTCTCCAGAGTACTCTGACACCCATCAAGATTTCACATGGCAGCTAATTTCTTAGTCAGCTGTGCGGTTTTTAAAATTCTTTGTCCTCACTGGATTATTTTCCTCCATGGCTGCGTCTTGTTTTCTTTTGATTCTCTGCAGCCATTTAACACCTTAAAGCAGAGTTTTCTCAGCGTAAATTCATGCTAAGAGAAGAAACACTTCTTTTTGTTTGTTTTGAAACTATCAGCCATCTGCTTATTTCCTTCATTTGTTCCTAATCATTGTATTAGAGATAAGTATGGCTATTCCTGACGCGCACCCTAACCTGTTGCCCAGCTTTTATCGTACTCTACAAAGCCTTACTTGGCCACACTACACTTCAGAGTGGTCTCTCTTACTTAGTCCTATCAGGAGAAGCTGGTAGATATCCAGTCATCCTTAGTACTCCCTTTATTTTCTCTACAGTCTTTTATGAGATGGAGAAGAGGGAAGAAGGCAGCACTACAAGCAGTAATCATGATGTAGGCAAAACAGATATTTATATAATGCCTAATGACAACCTTTCTTTGTGCTCTGTACCTGGCCTAAGAGTTAGCTCTGTGTTCATGCTGCCTTAATGCTAGCTTGCAGGTATGGAATTTCTTGGTAGTTAGAGGTGGTACAGGAATTATAATTTCATATGAAAAACTGCAGGGGAGTGGTAAGGGTCTCCTATGATCATTTCTGTCACTGAATTTCCTCTGCCATTTTTTTATCTCTTAAAAGTAATTTTCTGTTAACAATTTAAGAGTCACTAAGGCTCAGCAGTTGTTTCTGTGGTCCTGAACATGTTACACTCTCCTTTAAGAATCACATTTACTATCATGAGCAGATGTCATGTCCTCCCCCATAAGCCACTTTTTTCCAGTCATTTATGATAGTGCACTGGTCCTGAAGCCCCTCCTGTAGCCCCCATTTCTACTGTAAAAACTGAGACTCACATGTCATACTGGACCCTATTTTTCAGGATCTGACAAAATAATGTTTGGGTTGGTTTTGGGTTGGTTTTTTAATAGATCTGACATCTATCATCAGCATTGTTAGCCTTTGATATGTTAAAATTTATTTTAAATCTCACATACTACCAATTTAGTAGGGATGATTCCTAGTAAGACACCAGGATTGAACTACTCTGTATTTATGATAATTGTATTTACAGAGGGGAAAAAAGTTTCTCCCCCAGGAAGGATGTTTTAATTTGTTCTGCTGTTTGTGACTTTGGGGGGGTGTCACCTAGTGAATAGGTTAAAAAGTAAAAAGATAGAATTCTCCCAGGAGACAGATTCTCCCCAGGCAGAAAATATATTTTAAAATGATTGCCATCAATGTGATGTGGTAATAGTGGTAATAGACCTTCATCCTTAATGCAAGTGCTGGCAGCAACTGAAGCAGCTGAGGTATCATTTACTAGAATATATCTGAGGGTGACTTTTTGTAGCAATCTAAGTTCAATTCAAACCATAATCAGCTAATCACTGGCAATTTTCAGATATGAGTCAAGCTAATTTCAAGACAATCAGCCTTAGATAGTTTCATTGAACAGCCCTGGAGATGATGTTTATGTTGATGTCCATTAGTATTCCAACTGACAGTAATGTGTGTGTTGCAAAAAATAAAACACAACAAAAAAAATCCCATCCCTCAAAAAAACCCCAACCCTCTCTAAAATGAACAACAAAAAGTCTGCAAGCCCAAAATGGAGGTTTATTATTACCCACTGGTGTTCCTTAGCAGGTGATCTAAACAGGGTTCCTCTGTGTAAGGAGGCAGTGGGTCATTTAGGGTACTTACCCTAATTTAAAAGTGTAGCTTAGCTTCTGTTGAGCACTGAAAGTCAAAACATTTGCTTCAGCTAAAAATAATGGAAAATAATACTGTCAGAATCAAGGCCCTACAGTGTGTTTGTTTGTTACTTTTAGCAAGAGCTTCTAAATTCAAACTACATGTAACACTGCCTGCTCAATACTATGATATGTATCATGGCACGTGTTTGATTCCATTGGATATTGATTTATCTCCATTTTAGACTCTCATTTCCTTGAAAATTATGAAATGGAGTGTGTGTGTATGTGTGTGAAATATATCCAGTAAAGCTTCCAACTGTTACAACATTATCAAATGATACTTTGAAGCCATGGCAACAGAAGAGACCACAGAGATCATCTTTCTCAGTCTAATTTATGGACTATCTATCTCATATACACAGTTGTGCAATACCTGGGCATCTGGAAGGCTCATCTGGGTGGGATGGGAAGGAGAATCAAAAGACGTAAATCCCATGTGTTAAGATAAGAACAGTCCAATAACTAAGGTATAATACAAAACTACTACTACTATTAATAATAATAATAATAATAATAAGGGAAATAACGTCCTTTGAGGTTTATATACTGGGCATGACATGCTGTGGTATGGAATACCCCTTTGGCTAGTTTGGGTCAGGTGTCCTGCCTCTGCTCCCTCCCCCTTCTTTTGCCCCTCCTCACTGGCAGAGCATGAGAGAATGAAAGGTCCTTGATCAGGGTAAGCATTTCTTAGCAACAGCTAAAACAGTGGTGTGTTGTCAGTCAGCATTGTTCTCAGACTAAAGCCAAAACACAGCACTGCACCAGCTAGTAGGAAGGAGAAAACTAGTACAGCTGAAACCAGGACAGAAATGAAACAAAAGCACAGGCCAGTACCTGCAGTTGCAGCCCAGCTGTTCCTGTGCTGCAGGGAGGGATGGGAATCGAGTGTCCCAGCCTTTCCCCATGCTCAGCTGGCTTTCCAGGGAACAGCTCAAAGCGGGAGCCCAATCTCATCGCCATATGTTGGCTGTGTGGCTTCTGTGTCGATGAGGAACAGAGTGCAGTTAGACCTGTACCATTAACTGCAGTGATGGTCTGAGATCCAAAGCCTCCAAGTCCTCTGTATTAATTAACAATATCACAAAGTATCCTGCTGATTATATCTTCCTAAAGACGCAGGCTTGGAATAATCTTAATGTTCATTAATATATTCATGTGTCAGATGGCCACTCAAACACCTCAGCTGATACCAGGAAAAGTCTACAGCAAACTTCAGTTGTCTGCAGGCTGAAGCCTAAGCTTGGAGTGCTCCTGGGATGACTGGGAAAGGGGAACCCATAGAGACAGTTGTCTCATATGTGCTCTTATTTTCACCCACTCATCTTCCTGCCATATGGCACCTTATGTTGAGATGTGCTGTAAACAAAATTGCAGGAGCCTAGATAATATTTAAGAAAAAAGCAGCATAGGCCCAGCTGTTTCTCAGTACATCTCAAGAGTTGTAATTGTTCCTTTTTCTCACCATCACAACTCAATCTGCTCAGCTGCCCTTACAGTGAGTATCACCACTAATCTTTTTCAAAGTTAGAAGCAAAAGTTCATTTGACAATAATTGATGAGTCACACTATATTTGCATTAGGTTAGTTGAGTGCCGCTATGGATGGCAGCTCTGCTGAGCTTCTATTGTAGCAAAGAGATTGAATTTTCAGTAAAACTGGCATCCTTGCAGAGCCTACATTAAAGCATGGTGTCTGTGGGTAGTCAGCCTTTTCTGGCAAGGAAAAATTTAGTGAAAAACCAATTTCCAATTGAGAATTTCCTCTCTCCAACTCCTTTTGATGAATTCTGGAGCAAGGTTCCAAGTTCTGTTGTGCCTGAAACCCACAAATACATGGCTGCACAAACACAACATTTATTAGAGTAATAGTTCAGTAGATGGAGCGACAAGATAGTAAAAGTAGTAGTGGTTACAAACATTATTCAAGTCACATTTTACAGAGTTGTTGGTTCTTTTTTCTTTTGGAGAGGACTTGTCTTGTGCAGCAAGACACATAGGCACCACTTCTAGGCAAAAACTAATCAGCTTCAACATTGGTTTAACACTAGCAAATCCCCAGCTCCTGTGTGTACCGCCAGTTACTTCTACTGATCCCTGCCACACACACACTAAAACTACCATTTTCCTTTCTCTTTTCACCAACTCTTCCTATCCATAGTATTAGCTGATCACAATAAAAGACAAAATCATAATCACTGTAACTATGTACTGTACCTGCATTTAACGTGACAGAAGGGACAGTTCAGAAGAAAGTAAAATAAAACCTTGCTCTAGTTTTTTTTTTTTTTTTTAAAGGGCTCTTAAACTCTGTGTGAAGTTAATTGGCAGCAATACTTCTTCAAATTCTTTTTTTTTCTGCCCCTCCTCATCCCCTACCCCAGCCATTGTAAGCATGCTTTTTGCTTTTTCCTGCAAGTCACCTAAAACTTGTCCCTTGTTTGCAATGGCTATATAGTATATGTGTCAATCAGTGTCGTGGTTTAAGCCCAGCCGGCAACTTGGAACCACGCAGCCGCTCACTCACTCCCCCCTTTTCCTGCCTCTCCCCGCTCCCGGAGGGATGGGGAGGAGAATCGAAGGAATGTAACTCCCACGGGTTGAGATAACAGCACTCCAGTAACTAAGGTATAATACAAACCACTGCTGCTACCAATAATAATGATAAGAGGAATAACAAGGGAAAAGGACACAACCGCTCACCACCCGCCGACCGATACCCAGCCCGATCTGAGCCTTCCGGGTAACTCCCCCCAGTTTATATACTGGGCATGATGTGCTGTGGTATGGAATACCCCTTTGGGCAGTTTGGGTCAGGTGTCCTGTCTCTGCTTCCTCCCGGCTTCCCCTCCTCTCTGGCAAAGCATGAGCCTGAGAAAGTCCTTGGTCAGAGTAAACATTACTTAGCAACAACTAAAACCATCGGTGTTATCAGCGTTGTTCCCAGGCTGAAAGTCAAAACCACAGCACTGCACCAGCTACTAAGAAGGAGAAAAAATGACTGCTGTAGCTGAACCCAGGACAATCAGCTATGTTGAGATACATTGAGTTGTGAGTAATTATGTTTGGCCAGAAGAAATTCTACAGTTAAACTTAATTATGACCAGATGTGCTTCAGTAGAGCCTTTCAACCTTTGAATTGCCCAGTATGCTCTCACTCACATTTTTACATCATTGTCTCATTAATTGACTCAATAAGTAATCACAGACAACTATCTATCTGTAATGTAACCATAAGGAGGCAGATATATACTAACTAAGCTAAAAGAATACAGGCTAGGCTGTGGCTTTGCCTAACAATTTTGGAAGTTTGAAAGCCTGGTGTTCAAAAAGGCCGGCTTATGGTCCTGAGTTACTTCAGTGGTTTAGATATTACCTTTTACCTCCCAGCCAGCACAACAGTCGCAGCTTCATTAAAATGAGTAGGTGGTTTTGTTTGTGTCTGCATCTGAATAGATGAAGCTGGGAGCTGAATACATCACAAATTCCCATCTACTTTGCTGAAGACAAGGCCTCAGAGGTTGACTTTTGGTTCCCAGTGTAGTCCCAAGGGCGCTTGTCTATGGTGTTGTAAATGTATCACTGCAGGTCTTAGGGCTTTTGTTTTCCTTTTTCAGAAGAGTCCCTAGGCTACTAGGAGCAGGAAGATCCTTTGAAGAGAGGAGTCAGGCTATTGAGACCTTTTTTCTGTCAATGTAAATAAATAAGTTCTCGCCTTTTTCTTTTATACATCTCCCAGGCTCCTCTTTCCTAAACTTTCTTTTCCTTTAGTAATGATATACCTCATTATAGGAAAAAAAGCAAAACTTTTACTGTTTACCCTGGAATCTTTGCTGAGAGGATTAAAGGTATGACAAAACACCTTACCCAGGAGCTTTTTGCCATGATTTATTTAATATAGCTATATAAAAAATTTCTATTCCAACACCAAATTTTATGCAGACATAATTTTAAGGCTTATGTTTTGTTTATTAAAAATATAATAAAATGAAGGCAACAAATCTTAAAAAATTCAAATAATACTGATGACTGGTCAGCTCTTTACTACTGATACTGTGTCACCTCTTTATTTTGTGTGCCAAAGAGATTATCACTGGATAGGATTACTAAAGTAAAATCATATGGGACATATATTTCATCTCCGTATCAACAAGGATGTGAAAATCAAAGATTCCCTTTCTTAGAGAAGACTTTAAATAATGAACACAACACATTTTTGAAGTGTGCTGACCCAAAAGGCCTAGGAGAATAAGGTTTAAACTGAAGAGGTGGAAGAAGGGGAGGAGGAGGGCTGTGGAATGATGATGCCAATTAAACCTTGGGTTAGGGATTGAAAAATGACATCACCTGCATATTTCTGACACCCACACCACCACATAGGGCTGAGAAATACAGCAAATTCAAACTTGTTGAAGTTAGAAAGTTAAGAGTAGATTTAAAGGGACAGCTTTGTCAAACATGCTATTTTAGAGGGGGGAAAAATAAAACATTTTGATTGTGTTTTATGCTTGATGCTCATCCAAAATTATTTTGCCTGGCTCCTGAAATAGTAAGCTGCTTGCCTTTAGAGGATAACATTTTTCCCACCCTTTTCTCATTGCTTTAAAGGGGAAAAAAAAAAAAAAAAAAAAAAGCCAAACTGAAAAACCCCAGCCTTGAATAAGCTAGTACCTCATCTTCAAGGACTTTTATAAATGAAAGGATAGAGGTACAAAGAAATTAAGGACTTGGACAGGAAGGACAGGAGAACAGAGAGACATTTATTTTATTTCATATGTATGTGCCATGTCATGTAAATTGTCATATGATCTTTGAATGTGATGAATATGTGGTGATCATCTTTCTCACCAAAAGCCAAAGAAGATCTTTCTCAAGGGGGTGAGGATAAATATCCTTTGGAAGGGAGACAGGAGATGGGCATGGGATAGCAACTCTATGCTAAAACTTTACAAGTAAGGTAACTCTGACCTTAACAACTCATGAACTGTACTGGAAATAATGAACAGTAACATGCCTAGATAGATGCCTGGATGGCCAGACCTTTTCCCAGATGTGTGATCACTGTCAGTGCAGAACATCAGAGAGAGCCAAATGCAGCCGCACAAGCATTTGAAAATCCCAGTACTCAATTTTAAAGAGAGAAGGAAAAAGGCAAATAATAATAATAATTATAGATAAATTGTAGTGTGTTGCAGTAGCATTGGTTTCCAAAATTAGAATAGGGTCCTTTTCCTGCAGTAAAACCCTACTACCATAATAACAATAAAAAACCTCCTCAGGCAGCTGCTTCAAACAGACTAGCAAGTCAAGCATGGTGTGGGCAGCTGCCCTGCAAAGCTTCCCATGCCCTGTCACTCAGGCATCTCGCATCCACCCTGGCTGGTAGACAGCACCCAAGGGTGGCTGCTGGCCCCACGCAGCTCCCACAGTGCTCTCTGAAACCCGCCTCACCTGGCTGGGGTTTCCCCAGCCTGGGCAGGGCTTGCTGCTGCCCACTGTCACATGTGCTTGCTAATCCTGATCAAGCACATTTACAGCACTGTACTATGATTACAGACAAAGGGAAACAATTTTTGCCCCTTGGGAGGTGAGTCCTCTGAGCTCCTTTGCACAGTAACCTCACTGAGCGGCTCTGGAAGCAGAAAGTTACTGCACTAGCTTCATATGCAACCCAGCACCACGTATTTACATACTTAATATGCAGATCTAATTGCTTGCCTGCATTTTGATTACCTTCTCTTCCTGGAATTTGCTCTTGTGTGACTGATCCTAGAGAACCTCAAAGTATGAACTTGGTGGCTTTTATTTTTCTATTTAATAATTAATTCTATAGAGGTATTTTAGAAAAAAAAATCCCTCAGCATTCAGGGTTTTTTTCTTTTTCTTTTTCTTTTTTTTTTTTTTTTGCTTTTTTGTTTGGTTGGATTTTTTTGTTTGGTTGGGTTTTGAGTCTTTTGTTTTAAAAAAAGACCTCAAGACCATTACTTTTGCTGAACTGGGAGATTACACATTTGTTTTGGCCACAATTAATTGCTTCACATTTAGCCTCCAGCCAGCAGCATCCTCAATCCTGCCTACCTAATACTAGCTTCAAGAATGGCTCATAGGTAATTCCTTTTAAGAGAAAGACTACTCTTCATTTCTGGGTGTAAATTTGAAGAGATTTGACTAACTACTTCCCTGTCTCAAACTGCTAAACACAACCCACACAAATGCATTTTCCTGTAAGTAAGTGCCCCCATTTTCCTTGCTCTCCCCCACTTCGCTTTTTTATTTTCCTATTATCCACCTCCCCAGTAATAATACACAAGAAATTTGTTTGCTTTTTTTGGCATAGTAAATGTCTACTTTAAATGCCTCCTTTTCTAAAGATTAAAAAAGTGAAATGAAAAATAGCCACAGAACAAGCTGATGTCCCTTCTTAAATATAAAATAAAAGCTGTCTTATTTTCAGGCTTTGCAGCAGCTCATGTGTCATTTTCATCATTTCTTTCTCTCTCGATGAGTGAGAGGCAGTAAGAGGAGGCGAGAAAAACTTTTTTTGTTTCTCCTATAAAATACACAGAGCTTTCCCTAACCTGATTTTTTTCTATATTAAATTATCCATAGCCAAAGCTAAAGTGGAACCTCAATAACCCAATATTTTTTCCAGCTTGCAGTAAAATATATACCTATGATTAGACTGATGATATAATCACATCAGCAACATGATACATAGAGGCTCTAATTTTTATTATTTTAATGATTGTTAAATTTGCAGCACATGGCAGCAAACTAAGGGAATCAGGGCTTCCAGAGATGGTTGAGATCAGTCTGTGAAGTAGGGCAATTTGGTTAGAATTGAACCGTCCCATTACCCCAACAGCAAAGGGGAAGAAGTAACTCAAGAATTGATTTTGGTTGGTAGTGGGCCCATTTGGTACCTTGCATTAAGTCACACAGGGTCTGACTTCTTTGCTTTACTCAGATCAGAAGAAAACGTCCCAGTGACTCCAAGGACAGTAAACCCAGACATTAACTCTTTCAATTTCTTGGACTCTTCATGACTGAAGTTATTCTTTTGTTCTTTTTTTCTTTCCCCCCAATATCCTCTAGCAGGCAGACACCACAAGATGAGATTTGAGCCTCTGCTCTCAAGACCTAATTTTGCTGATTTTAATTCTTAGTAGCTGGTAGGGTGCTGTGTTTTGGCTTTAGTCTGAGAACAGTGCTGATAACACAGTTGTTGCCAAGTAGCACTTACTTACCCTGGTCAAGGACTTTTCAGTTTCATGCTTTGCCAGTGAGGAGGGGCACAAGAAGCTGGGAGGGAGTAGAGACAGGACAACTGACCCAAACCAGCTAAAGGGCTATTCCTTAGCACAGCACATCATGCCCAGTATATAAACCGGGGGGAGTCACCTAGAAGGGACTGATCGCTGCTCTGCTCGGGCTGGGTATCGGTCAGTAGGTGGTGAGCAATCGTGTTGGGCATCACTGTTTGTTTTTTATTGTTTTTTCCCCTCACATCCTTTAGTTTTGTATTCTCTCCCCTTGTTATTTTCCTTATCATTATCAGTAGTAGTAATATTGTATTGTACTTTAGTTGTGGGATTGTTCTTATCATCTCATCACACCAGCTTTATATTCTTTTAGTTCTCCTCCCATCCCATCTGGGGTAGGGGAAAAGAAGTGGGGTGAGCAAGCAGTTGTGTGGTCTACCTTTACAGCACCTCAGTATTTATGGCAGGTATCACCCCAGTGAATGCAGGCAATACTTCATTCTGATTTCTGTATGTTTCTTCATATGAGGTTTTGTTAGTCAATGTATTATAAGAGTGGAAACATCTAATTGGATTGAAAAATTCTAAACAAAGTCTGTGCCTTAAATATTTGACTTTCAGCTTAAAGTGCCTGAAAAAAAAGTGAATGCTTAGTTCATACTACCACAACTGCTTTGTATCTTTTCCAAGAGCTTTTTCAGAGTGTAAATATAATCTGCTGAATTTCTCTAAGCATACCACAACCCCAGAAGAAGAAAGCGTGAATATGGCCAATAAATGCTCTTGAAAACCATTCTTCTATCCTCTCAGCTGTAACAAAGAGAGTATTCATGGAATCTGCTAGCTGATGTACATTATAGCAATGTTTGCTATTTGTCTTTGGGGACCTTTGGTTGTTGTTCGAAGTGTAACAAGTGAGCACAGATGTTAATGGCATGGCCGTGCTGTGCCGGCAGGTTTGTTATTGCACTCCTGTATGCCAGCGCCAGAGCTGGTACCACACGCTGTAGTAATGTACTGATGCTGCTTTAGCCTGAGTGCTAACTCTTCCCTCTTAGCCCTAACCTGTGGTAGTTAGCTATTTGCTGTCTAAACCATAACCCTGTCTCCTGCTTCTGCCTTATTCTTAGACCCTTAGAATGCAGCCCAATCTGTCCATGAGCTTCTTGCTTGAACCTTTGTCCCAGTTTACCATCAGCCCTGCACAGGCCTGATCCCTCTCTGTTAGGATGTACACCACGTCTCTTCACAACCTGCCCTTAAAAATAAAACTTTTCCTACTTCTCCCAGAGACTGCTAATGTCTCTAGCGAAGAGCTGGAATAAATTCTTTCAACACACAGTTATCAATTAGCACTTAATCTGGTGCTTAATCTGAATGTTTGAAAGTCTGATAGATCTATAAATAAATAGTAAAAAATCAGGTGGCTAACATTTCCAGATACTCTAAAATTCAATTTGAATTTTATTTGACTGTCCTGGATTTCTACTGAAAATTATTCTGCATATGTTTTTGTTAAACTGTGTTTCTTTATTCTGATGTTATCAAGTTTGGTGCAAATTTGTTCCATGAATGGGAAATGTGGTCATACCTCCAGTTCTGCTGCAGACAATGCTTGTGACTAATGCAAGATCTAAAAAGACTAAAGAAAACATCACTCTCCAGAAAAATAAATAAATAAATATTCTCCTGAGTCAGATGAAAAAGATGAGAGATTCAAAAGTCAGGTCTTTTGCAGGACTCCAGTACTGGACAGTTAGAAAACACAATTTTCATTCAAGAACTGAAGACTAATCTAGCTTGTCAGCTCTTTTAAGGGCTTTATTCTACCCCAGTCATGAGCCTTCAGTACAGGGCAGCAAAGAAACTGCCTTTAGCTGCTTTTAAATCACATACATGGCATTAGAACAGCAGTAGTAGAGAGATGCACAAAAGAAAAAATGTACAAATCCATTGCTTTTGCCCTCCTAGTTCTGATTTCCTACAGTGGTTTTGTAGTCTCCTGCATGTTTTATGAGCAATAAAGTCTCCAAATCATAGTGAGTTGGTAGCTAAGTAGCACCATGACTTTGTCACATTCCTCCAAACTCCCTTCCTTTACTCTACTCTACTGTTTCATGGAAGTCTGATCACAACTAAAATTCCAGTTCTCATTAAAAGCGCACCATAATTTTAATAGGAACAGGGAAAAAGCAAACAAAAATCCTATTCTTAGAATTATAAAACACTTTTTGTGTGTGCATTACTATTCTTATTCTGGTGAATATTTTATTATCAAATATCATCTACATTTAAAAAAAAAAACAACCAAATAACAAAAAGAACAACAATAAATCAACCAAAAAACCACTGCACTGACAAGTATATATGTAGTATAGGTCTTGTACATTGTATCATGTTAAAAATAGAAGTTACATTCACTTTATTAGAGAAAACACAATGATTTTGAAGGCTAGAATAAAGATTTAAAAGAATATCTTAAAAAATACTATGTTAAAAGTGAGAAATGTTGAGAGTGAACAAATTATATTGTTAATTCCTATATTTAGGCATCCCTGAGTAACCATATTTGATACCGCATCAGACCGGATGTGCTCCTCTGTTGTGCACTGTTCTGTATATTATGCCCTATAAACTAATAAAGATAAATGGTGATAAAGAAGGAGAAGCAAAAATAAAAAACTATGAAGGATGAGGGGTTTTTTTTATTTCCAAAATAGGGACCTGAATTTTAAAGCTAACTGTATTTATCATAGATGAATAAAAGAATAAATTAGATTTGATTCAGGTCCTGAGACGGGCTTTGGTCTTATTTAGCTAACTCCTGAGTCAGTCTGGGAAGCTGTGAGAATGAGAAGCTCTGAGCCAAACTAAGGGCATCAACTGCATGTGTTGCCCTGTTTTTGTAACCAATACTAGCACACAGGAAAAAGTTCACACTGGATCCTCCAGAAAAGCTCCACAAGGACAAGATCTTTGCAAGCCAACAACGAGAGCTGTGCCAGGACTAAACGGAAGTTCTTGTGAAAAAAAAATAAAAGAGCTCTTTGCTATAATTGTGAAAATCCAAATCTGTTTTATTGTATAAACTCATTTTTTCTCTCAGATAATATTCAGGAATTATACACCCATGAAATAGATTACTACATTTCATTAAACCTGAAACTTCTCTACACTTAGTTCTTAGTTCATTCCTCTGATCAAACACATTAACATTTGGAGCAGATCCAGAACTACAAGATCAAAATCTGCACATCTTGGGTGATAACTCACACCTTGGTAAACTCCCTACCCATGCCAAGCCTCCACCCAGAAGTATAACTGTCTAAAGAAAAAGACTACATAGAATTTACTCTTTCTGAACATAGTTCAACATTCTGGTATTTAGGAATTTTTCACATAAAACATCACTCTACAGTAATTAAATAACAATAATTTCAGACTCAGATGTATATGAGGAGCAGTGCAAGGGACAGTCTCCATAACAACTTTGCTTTAAGATATGTGTGAAAAATAAATTTGTTTTAGACTGAAAGAATAACATACATATATATTTAGGCCTCACACATACAATAAAAGTAAAAAGATAGAAGACCACCATTATTTATTTAAAGATTCAAAGACAGCTAGAATTCTAAACTTGTTCAAAGCTAGAATTTTAGAATTGGATGATTTTAGGGTTTTCCACTTTTTAAAGATTAAAGTCTGTGATAGAATTACTCACTAGTAAAGACAGTCTTTTAATTTTTTTTTTTTTACTTTTTTTTCATATCACAATTCTCACAAAACAAAGAGAAACATAAAAGGCAATATTCTCCAGAAAAGACATTTCTATAAATTGTATATATTTCTCCACCCTGGACTTACATTTCTGTCATGCAGTTGACATTCCCTTGATATGGAAAGATGAAAAGTCAAAACAATGGCTCTTAGAACCAGAACCTCTTTTTACAGTTTCAAATAACATTTAGTTTGGAGTTTCACAAGAACTTTTAATAAGAAGGTTCAAAAGCAGTTATTTGTCACAAAATACCTCAGAGGATAGCTATATTTTCAGTACCTACAGAAGCATCTTCAGGGTAGGTGTTCTTCGTTCTTGATCTCTCAGTTTCCTAACCTCTTGATTGGGAGAGTAATTTTTAGCCATCAGGATGTTTTAATGAGAAACATGAAGAACAGCATTACTTTGAGAAAAATCAGGTTTTTAAAAGTACACAGTGATATCTTATCTAAAACTAAATCTATATAAAGACTGTTGTCCCAATTCATCTGTATTCACAAGTCCTAAATAATTATGTTTACTCCTGACACACAATTGAAAAGATAAACTTTTAATTGAGAACATGAAACAGAAAAAGATTTAGTAATAGAAGTTACAAAGAAAGTATTTCAGCAGAATTTTCAATAATATTTTTTCCCAGAGTTTTCTGCAAAGAAGTTGTATACCCCTGATTGATTCTGATACTAATTATATCCAAATTTCCCAAATTGTCTAAAAACATCAGTTGTATAGTTGGTGTTAGTTATTTTAATTACATCCATAGAAAAAGGTTTTCTATTAATTTCTATTGCCTTTTTCATCTCTGTTTTTATCCTTCTTTATCAGCAGTAGTAGATTCTTGGGTCCAGAAAGAGTAAGGACTCTCTCTAACAACTGTACACATAATAAGTCACCTATGAAGAGGAAAGTATACTCACAGTACACATAACTGCATTTTTTGGCACTTGTTGGCATATAAAAAGCCCGGGGTTTGAGAGACATCGAGAAAGGGGTGGATCCAACTACCTTTTACGGCCGACATTACCTCTGCGGGGACACCCTCTAAAGTACGTGCCTGCCACCCCGTTTGCTCTCAATGCACCTCGGATCTGGCCTCCTGGTCATTGGACAAATGCATAGGCTGGTAAGAATCTGTGTCTAATCTGCTCTTTGGAAGCCTTTAGGTCTCTCTTTCTTGCTTGGGATATCTCTGGATTTTACATCTATTTTAGATCTTGTAATAAACTTTCTAGCAGTTTGGTGTGTATGTGTGTGGCTTATGTTCCTTCTCCACCCGGAATCCCTCAATCCCTGGAACAGTAATTTACACACTAAGTTCCTGGCTTTCCATGAGGGTGAGACAATTTATCTTTCTTTAACTAGCTGAAATATTTATTCCTATTATTTTTAAAATGGCCTTGGAACACGTCCAGCATACTCTGTTTCACATATTGAAGAGCAGCAGCAAAATTACACAACTGCTGCAGAGCATGTCAGATGACAGGGTAGTTACATTGACATTATCTGAGAGTAATAAATACACCCATATGTACACATATATACAAGTGATTAAATTAGAAAAAAAGTATTTTAACAGTTGGTCTGTGACTATATCAAATAGCTCACTTTCACTCTTTAGCAAACAAGTTGCTTGACAGAGGAGCAGTGGTAAAACATTGGAGGAGAAGTAGCTGAAAATTCGCTGACTGACTTTCCAAGCAGTTAAAATTTTGCAATTTTACAAAAATCAGATTAAAAAAAAAATGGCTTGGAAGAAATCACTAAACGACTCTGATCTTGATATATGTCATTTACAATTCATCTGATTCTCCCTACTTCCCCTCATAAATCAAAACCAAATACACAGATCCCAGAGATGAGGAGCCAGTGGTAAAAGAGCTTAAAAATCTTTTTTTTTTTTTAATATTTCAGCAGAGAACTAATTTTATGTTGAAAAGAATGGGTCATTTTTACTGGTAGTTTAGCCACATGGCTCCCAAGTACCAATTTTGTAAAATATTATCCATTCTTGCTGTGGGCCATTTGTTTCCTCTCCAAATTTTCTTGAGACTTATGAACTGATAAGCATGGATTCTTCCATCTATGCTTATGAGCGTATAATGATGATTGGACATGTTCTCTTTCCTTTAATCTGTAGAAGACATGACAGAGAATGCAGAAATTTTATCCTCTGTAATATGAAATAACTTTTCAGTCACAGCACCAGAGACGTGGGCATTGATAACCTGTAAATTGTCTGTTTCCCACATTTCTCTAGGCCATCTATAACTGCTAAAACTAATGCTACAAGCCATGGATATTGTCTTAGAAACAGATGTACATAGTCGGAGATTTTCTACAGAAAAGCCAATAGCTTGGGTTCGTCTGAGAAATAAGAGCCTTGTGCTTGAACACAAAACACCATTTCCCTTATTAACCTTGATACTAGCTTCTATCCCAATTACTTAAAATAATTTGGTTTTCTCAAATCTTGCATATCTGCTTTAAGTCTCTTGCACAGGTGTCCCAAATTGCTAGCACTATGTACTTCACATCAAAAACTTAATGATATCAAGAGTAGCTACTCATATATCCCTAAGAGCCAACAGATGAGACCTGGATGATACCAAGTCACAGGTGCCACTGAGACCCCAGACTAAACAGACACACAAAAGCCTGCACGCTACAACCGTGGAAATCCCCTGAGTAAAGCCCAAACCAGAAATCTCAGATGGATTAAAACTATCAATCATCAGGTTTCCTACTTTTCTGTCTATACATATATGTGTGTTAAGCATGTATCGTACAGAGAGAGAGGGTGTCTGCTGCATAGGATGAGACATTTGCTGAGCTATTGTAAGGCAGGGATGTGCAATTCTGGTACTGAGAACAGGCCCTGAGTATTAAATTCTTCTTGGTAATAGGAAAACAGTATTCAATCCTCAAACATGGGAAGGAAAAAAAAACAAACTGAAAAACAACAAAACCCAAGAAAGAGCAGAGGAAAGCAGTGCAAAGCTGTGCAAGGCTGAGCAAGTATTCTGTTTCCATGATCAGTGTGTTCAATCACACAGCTTTAGAGAATTGAATAATATTCAGTATGCTTAGAGCACTGAATAGAAAGTCATATTGAGTTCATTCTATAGTATTGGACTTAGTATGTCACTATGTAAGGAAATGTATTTGAGCTACATGAAGGCTGATGCCTTATGCTTTTTAATAAAGTTGAAGACAGATTAGAAACGTTTGCTTTCAGCAAACGTTGCAGTGGATAGAAGCTATTTCCTTTCACGTACTGAATAATTTGCCCTTTTTAAAGTTACAATGAGATAATGTAAAAAGCTTTGAATACCACATAATGTGAAATGGTAAGGTATCAAACTATATTACCTGAAAAAAAAACCATTGAACATATAAGAAATAGGTCACTAGAACTAAATGGACCAACACAATTAAATCCAAAAATGTCCATTTTCTACCAATCTCAATTGAAGAATAGACTGGATGTTTGCTCCTTTAATTATGGTTTCTTGGAAAGTTAGTTTTAACATTTTAACCCAGCATTCATGGTTCCCATCTATGCTATTGAAACAAATAAAAAGGATTTCCATCCTTCTTTTTTTTAATGCTACAAAAGTATTAACATTGCATATATCCCAACACTCACAGCTGTAAGAACAGTGATCACTGGTAACCCTTTGGGTAACTGTCTATATGGGGTAAAGCAAACCCTTACAGAGCTAACTCAGGATCTGACCCATCTACAGCTGCTTTCTTCTGGCCAATGCTCCTCAGCCATCAAGTCTCTCCACCTCCCCCATGCCCCAGACTCTGAGGCCAGCTCCTGGCCCAGGCACAGGAAAAGTGATATGATTTCCTCCCTGTTTCAGAGAAAACACAGTCAGCAGCAATGAGGAATGCTGCATGGGCTCAATGACACAGGATGGGCAGGATCCTGGGAGGAGCCCACTGTGGAGCACCCTCCATCCAAATAGTAGACATGTAAGACAAGTGAGGATCTTTCAGCAGCTCACCTATTGGCCCAGTGAAATTAGTGGAAAGCTCATATTGCCACATTAGTATTGGGATAAAGGCAAGAAGGATGTAGGTTACAGGAATAATATGACATTGTTACTCACTAAAGTCTACAGATCCCTTCAGGCTCCAACTATTTTGAGATATTTGGTATGAGTTGTATCCAGTCTATCTGAAACACAAAAAGCTTAAAGGCACAACTCCATCTTTAGGCAACTGTTTTGTTTTGGGACTTTGCTTTTTAATATTGCATATGCTTTAATTTCTTAATTGCAACCAGTGTTGATTGCATAACTTCTTAAAAGAGCTTTTGAATTCTGCAAAGAAAAACTTCCCAGGAGCAGCTCTCAGAAAGCAATTTAAAAATCTTTATCTATCCCACTGGCCCTGGCATCCTCCCACCACAAAGTTTTTCAAACACAAATATGTGCATTTTATGATGTTTCAGAAGAGGCATGTCAGCCTTGAGGGCTGGTTCCTCACAATGTTAAGGAGCCTGTACAGCAGATGTAGGGAACTATATCAAGCCAGTTGATTCCTGTACAGTGTCATGACTGTAAAATCCTCCTCAAGAAACACTGTTGCATTTGTGTATTCATCATGCTTGCTATGACAAATGACAGTTTTATGGTTAAATGCGCTTGAATGGAAGGTTAAGGTTCATCTCCCTTCTCTGCCCTAGACTTCATGTATCACCTCAGGTAAATCTAAGAAGAGCCATATATTACCTTAAACAACAGATTTCTTTTCCCTTGTCTTGTATTTCCAACTCAAGTGTAATAGCAATTCTTCCCAACCTTCTCTTTAGATTAGGCACATATGCCTGGAGGATTGCTTGGGGCTTGAAGTAGTGGGAAGCCTGAAGTCAGGCAGAAACCCTGAAAGCTGTAGCAAAAGCAAAACCAACAGTACATAAAGCAGACAATAAATGAGTGCAGTCCTAGCTCCAGTGAGAGACAATGTTATGCTACCCCTTTTTGATGCTGTGTACTTCCCCTGAGTCAGCCCTCATTTGCAGAGATCTCCTACTAGAAGTCAGGCCCTTCCACAGTTCTATCAAGACCCTTAAGATTTAATTAAGCTACTGACAGTTACTATGATTCCAAACAGAAAATAGGTTTTATTCTGTCTATATAAGAGTTTCAAAATACTCATAGATCTGTGAGGATTAAAGTACACGTACTCTACGTATAAAACTAGGAACTTGCAATAGCCAAAAAGTTTATTAAGGCTAAATTAACTGAAACAGAAAAATAAGTAAACCAAAATGCTTACAATATTCTTGATATAAACTCAACATTCTTGATATAAACTTGATATGTCTTGATATGAATTCATAGATTCTGAACTTCTATGAAAACCAAAAGTCAGTGAAATGTTGGGGATTTTTGCCAGTTGGCAGTTTAGCACCTTAAGAATCTGCCTGTGTCCCCTCCTCATCACCTTTGTATGTTATGAACAAATCTATTTCTCAGTTTTAGTGGTCCTTATTCGGTTCCTTATTCCTCCATGCTTATATATCTTGTAATTATTGGCAATGATTTCACCAAACATGTATCTCGAGAGGCTAGGTTAAGATAGTAAAAGATTTAACATATACTTCCCCCTTTCATTTGCCATATGCCTTAAATCAACAGCACAATATAGGTAACACGAAGTGGAAACATATTTCCCAAAACAGAGATTTCAGAAAGATGGCATGACCTCTGGAAGAAAAGAGAAAACTGGACACTCAGTTTAGGGCCACCATGCAGAATTAAAGAGTAAGAGCAGCTGTTTGGAAACTGGGGGAACAGTGAGATAAGTTCAGTGAAAGACAGACAATATCAAACCACAGTGTCAGATGGGAATGTGGATTCCCATATGGCCAGCTGCCCAGAGTCATACAGGCTGAGGACAAACCTTCAGGAAAGTGCACTGAGGGGATGCTCTCAGCAGGACTTGCTGCTGCCGGGCAGCCTGGGAATGTTTTCTGCCTCAACAGTCAGGCACAGCAGGCCAGCAGACAAAGGCACAGGCTCAGCCATTGTGCTATAACATCTTCAAAACAAATCAGCAGAGTATGGAGACAGAAGGTGACCTCAGTGATTATGTGTAGCCTACCCTGAGTGCCAAGGTTTTCCCAGCTGAACCGACAAAGCACTTTCGGCTTTATTTTTGACTCTCATCTGCTGTAAGGAAAACAAGCATTTTATATCCCCCAGAAAATGAAGAACTGTATAGGTTAAATGCAAGAAGAACGGCTGGGAACAGTCACATTTCTTGGAGCTACTCATTTCTCTATGGATAAAATAATTTCTGGATTTAAGTGTGTGGGTTTTTTCCAGCACATTGAAAGATAAGACAGATGCTGGATAATGATTGAGCTGAGGCTAGACTCCAATAACATGATTGTGTGAATGATGGAATATAATGCAGAGATATTACATGATTTATAGGTTGTGAAAAGAGAAGAGGTTTTGTGGAGTTTTGTACATTTAGCTCTGTGTACTAAAAGAAAGGATTTATTTAACAGGTTGGTTGGTATACTTTAAATGGATGGTATGGTACCTTGAAAGTACTGTGCTATCCTCGTCTTCTTAAATACATTGAAACTATGCTTTATTCCTTGTAATTCCCATCCTAGAGAGATGTTTTAGAAGCTTTGTGTGTTCATTCTGCATGCACAATTCTCAAGCTGATATTGCTGCTTTAGTTCTAACAGTTAACCGAGTACCACATTTCTTGACTAGTAATAGTAGCCACACTGGCATAACTAATAGGAATCAGAAGACAAAAATCACATTCATAAGGAAAACATAGCAGTGTCTTCAAATAACAGTACTTACCAAAAGAATAATAATAGAAGACATATAAGGTAGAGGTATAATACAAGCAAAAGAAAAATATAGTCTTGCTGCGAAAGATTGTAAGAGACAATCTGGGCATTGATAATCTATGTTATAAACAGCTTAGAGAAGGAGAGAGTCCTGAGTCAGTATTTCCCATGGCTTTTCTCTGCTGAAGTCCCTTAGAAGTGTAATAAAAAAATTCCAGGTTGGCTTATCCCCCTCCCTGGCATGTGCCTCCATTTCTCCTTTTGTCTGCCTTTCCCCTCTTTTTTCTTTAATCTTTATGTCTGCTTTTAATCTCTCTCACGCTCTCATTCCTCTTCCTCCATCTCCCTTGTACAGTTATTTTCTTGCTGACAATTTTCTTGTTCTCTTCCCCAATATACTTATTTTGTTACTTATAATCTCCTTTCCCGTGTTTTTTCAGAGATGTTGGAGATATAGACAGTCCTGATAAAACTCATGGCTGAACTGCTTATTGCTAGGAACAGAGTGAATAAAAGCTGAAGAGAAGAGGAACAGCTGCCTGAAATCTCAGTCTCCCAGCCCCTCCATATCAGCTGCTTCTGCAGGAGTGTGCCCTGGGGCAAAGAAGAGAGCAGAATTCACTTGGAGGGAGGGGAAGAATATGAGAAACTCACACATCCAGATTTAGATATAGGGGTTTTTCACAGACCTAAATTGTGAACTACCCGTGAGTGGGCTCCTAGTCAAAAGAGGCACTAGTTACTCAGGTTGGGAATTTAGAGCATTTGAATCATTTTCCAGACACACCTCTCTTCAGGCTAATTATCTCAAATTTTTCACCCAGAGGTGAAGATGACTTGATGCACTGACCTATCATCCAAGGATTTGGCAGCTTGGATTTATGAGTGCTCCATTTTGAATATCCGCTGTGATTCTTCCCATTTATGCTAAGAAATGTTAAGCCTTAAGAGAACCTTAAAGAAACAAAACTCACCAAATTTGTAGGGGACTCTATCATTCAGAGGCTCTAACAGGCACCAGTTGAATCTAGTTGTAGTACAGTGGAGCTCCCATGATCTAGGGTTAATCAGCCAGAACTCAGGCAGAGAACTTAATTCTCAGGCAGAGAATTAAGTAAGCCTCTAGAAAACCCATACAAAGCAGTTCTATGTGTAAGCCAGTGTAAGGACCTAGCACCTGCAATTGGAGACTCCTTGAGACAAAGATCAAGTCTGTTTCTATTTCTCATTGCCTCTTTGGCCACAGAGAAAATAATGTAACTACAGAAAATCAATACAGATTTCAAGAATCTTATTAATAATAAGATGATATTTGATTTTTTTTTTGCTATGATTATTTTGATTGTCATTATCTTATAGTTAATATTGGCCTGATAAGTTTTAATATTTCTAATTGGTTTCTGTTATACACGGAAAGCTAGAGGTTTTTTTAACTTGCATGTTTGTATCACTGCCTCATGGTGACATCTCTGTATGAAAACAACGATTCAGAAAATTCTCATTCATATCAAAGGTATTATTCATCAAAAATGCTTATTTTTTGTCCCTCAATTTTCTTTGGATATTGGTTAGTCCATTAAATATAATACGTATATGTTTTAAATAATGATGCTACTTTGCGAATTCTATTTAGTGGTTGTTTCAGACTATGTTTCTTCAATGCATATAAATTTTTCGTTCCCACAAGCAGAACCAAAGAAAAAGAAGAAATTTCGTTTCAAGGTTTGAAAGCTTTGTTTCACAAATTTACAATATCTGGCTAGGAAACTGAAGTCAAAGAAATACGAACAAAATTGTTATATGGCATACATCAAAAGATTTCAAAAATTGTTCTGAAAAGCAAAATAACTGAATATGACTGTAACCCATAAAGAATGATGATGCTGTAATTTTCACATAAGGCACAGTTTCCAAAAATCCTTGACTCCTCTTGCCATGTGGAAACGTTTTATACCTTCTTCCCTGTATTCATGAGGTTTGGGGACTTTCCTGACAAGTGTCAAGCTGGAAGAGCATACCCTGCTCTTCCTGTGGGAATTCAGGCAGTGGGGAGAAGAAAGGTTAAGCCAGGAAAGTTCATGTCAGGAAGGCAGACACTCATTAAGTGCAAATAAACAGGACCTGGGAAATAGAAAAAGCCCCCGTTGTCCAGGATGAAAGGATAATGGAAAGGACAGATACTTAAATGCAAAGCCAGGAATAAGTGAGAGGCACCTATGTCTGCATTTTAGTTCAGACTGTTCTCTGCAAATCCCTATGTTTCAGTTTCCATCAGCAAACAGTCTCAGGACATCCAAACTGGGCTCCTTTCAGATAAGGAGCTTTAAACTGAAAGGTGTGCTTCAGCTGGTCACCACAGGACCAGATTAGAACTTGCTCAAAGCAAAATCTCCAAAAACATGTAGTGGGTGGATGATAACCACCAGCTGTACACCAAATGCTGTCCTCTGCAGATTTGCTCCTCTGAGCTGCACTCATTTGCTAACGTCAGAATAGTCTAAGAGACCAGGACTTCTTGGGATACAGGCCTGGAAGAAGACCAAAGGTCTGCAGTCTGGAACTTAGCTGACTAAGATACCTGGAAGGGTAATGCCTGGTGAAGCATCAAAATAACAACACAGAGGCTTGATCCCTCTTCAGCCAGGGGAAATAAATAAGATATGGAGGAGGAACTAGTGTGAAAGGAAAGAGTTGATGACCTTGCAGAAAGCAGAAGAGGGAACTAGAGGGGAAGGCTAAAACTAGAGGACTCACTGACATTATAGCTTGAAACTCTGCATATGCTTTATGTCATAACAAAAGTTTTATCAAATATTTGCTTTGATGGGAAAGCAAGATAATGTCTCTCCAAAAACTCTTGCCCTGTAATGAGATTTGTTTAAAGTGTTTTTGAAATAATGCTGAAAATGCTTTAAGTTTCTCTGCTACCAAATTAAAGCTTAGGGAGTTAGACTCATAGCCCATTAAAATTCTGTTTAGCATGCACATTTTAACACAGATGTTTCAATAAAAAGGGTTTCCATGTAATTATCTAATAACTTGCTATGTCAGTCATGATAAGTCCCAGGCTTGTAACTTGCTCCTGAGAGTTAAACAGAAAATAAATGTACCAGTTCTTACCTGCTGCCCTTCCAATCTGAACTGAAAGCAGTAAATAGTCTCATGGATGTATCTGATTTGATTTTCATTGCTGAGAAAGTAAATCCTGAGAGATAAAACTAGGCAAAAAAATGTGCTACTTTATCTTCATTCAGTCAATCTTCTTCTGTGTTGGATGAGAATAGACTGCCATATTTTCAACTTAACTGCATTCCTCAGTTTCTCCACTCCCAAATATTTTCACCCAAAGGGGTAAAAATGGTTACAAATCTGCAGGTGTGGGCATTTCATGCCTGAACATTACTTGACTGAACAATAGGATAATGGCATACTTCTCCCATGTCATATCTCAGTATGAACAAATGCTCCCAAGGAAACCAAAGAGCTTACAAGCATTGGCTGAGAAGAAATAAAGCAAGTCAGGTAGCACCCAGCCAGTGATACACAAGAGGAAAAGATGCAGCGTTAAGCAAATCAGGAGGACAGAAGTGTTTGAGAGTTGTAGCTTAACTAGGAGACAAGCTAAAGTTTCAGGAAGTTCAATGGGGATAAACTGAGACAGAAGAGTAGATTCTTCTGTCTTCATCATCCAGTGATGTGCAGGAGATGCTGAAGAACTACTTTGGCCATCACCTTCACTCATGATGCCAGGATAACCCTAAACTCAGGCCATGACCCCCTACAAAAAGGCAGAGCTTACCCTCTGGCCCCAGTAGACTGTGACTGTATTCCAAACTGCACAGCTATGCTGCTAGCTGGTTAACTGACGGGCAGAGCAGGGGGATTTGGCACACATCAGGACCACAAGGAGTAATACCCCTGTGGTTTATTGTTTTATGACAGCTCCATCTGTCACTTCCCATCAGTCTGTTATTGCCTAGAGGTGCCAATACAACTAAGGCAGTAAAAAAGGATGGCCTGTTTCCTAAGTCTCTGCTTCCTCTGGCTCTGCTACTGCTGGTAGTAGCACAAAGTGAGAAAAGATTTCTGTAAGTAATCAAGGTATTTTCTGAAAAGTTTGTAAAAATCAAGAGTTCTGTTTACAAGAGCAATTGAATACTTGAACTGTTACCACGACCAATCCTTACAGACAATCCTTACAGAAAACGATTTACATATCCAGATTTCTTTTCAAAACTTTATTCATGTACTTTCATGCCAGCAATCAGGGACTCATTTTCACTCCCCCCTCTTTTGCCATACAAATACGGCTCTGTACCTCATATTCATTGCTATTGTTACTTCAGAACTTGCACAATTCTCAGCTGCATACCTAGGGCAAGTTTAGAAATAAAAGCTGCTGGTTTTCTGAACAGCAGTCAGTGAGGCTCTCCTCCTCCAAGGGGGAGGATTTGCCATGATAGACCCTCACTGCAGGATGTCTGGAGATGTCTCTATTTAAATTGAAACCCAAGCTTAATTACTATTGTGTTGCAATACTGCAACATATAAAAAGAAAGAACAGATAAAGTATTTTAACAAACAAAAAGAATATTAAGTGGAAACTTCATAAAAATATGAACGTAATGTTTATGTGACGCATCATCCAAAAATTGCACAAATACTGCGCCAACAGAAACTTAGCAAAATTGAGGAAGAAATAAAAAACAAAAAAACCCCACAAAACCAAAACAAACAAGAAACAAACAAAAAAAACCCCAACATTTGCATTTCCTTACCAAATATTTTAGTTATCATTATTATTTTGCTTTTCATAAAGAGCACATTAAAGGAAGAGCTCATTGTCATTGTGCTGTTGCAATATTCACACTAATAAGGCTGTCCATCTTTTCAAAGAGCTTCTTCTTTGAAGGAAGCTACAGTAAATTGTTTAGGGAATTCACCATTCAGTAGTTCCCTCAAGTGCTGCATCCATCTTTCACCGATTAATAATGAAGCATTAATGAAAATGCTTCTATGTCTCCATGCTCCCACCAATTAAATGTGGTGCAGAAAAAAATACAGCCTTCGGAAATTGTTATTTGTCTCACTTGCCAGACAAGCAGTAAAGAGAGTAATTCTTTACTGGGAATATTGGTAAAACAAGACCTGCATTTAGGGGATTCAGACTGGTAAAGATGGATTCTTAAGCTGACATTTAACAATCACTGATTCTCAAATACCACATTAGCAATCAAGAAATCAAGAAATATAATTAGCACAGCATGCTCTGCTTGAAACTAGTACTGTAGCTATCAGCTGCACCAAATGCCAGAAGAGGAGAAACGGAGCATTTATTTTCCATTGAAATACATTATATTTTACTTTATTAAAGGCATGAGAGCTTGAAACATTAATATTTCTGAGAAACTGCTGGAGCTAGCTTAGATCAGGGTGGATTTTTCTCCATTAACCGAGAAAATTCTGCGAAAGCAATCTGTCTTTCTTCTGCTTGGTCTGTACTAAACGTATTGCCATGACATCCTGCAAGACAACCCAGCACAATGTATGATAGTTTATTAATATGTTTGCATTTCATTTATGTACAGAAGTTACTGAGATCTTGGTTTATATGTAATTGCATTATGCACTATCTGAATTGACCTTCTTATACTAGAATTAAGTGCAGGGGATGTCAAGCAAACAGACCATGAAAGCCAGTACTTCTGGACACAGATGGTAAAGCTTATGTGGAAAGAGAGAGGAATAATTGGATGCAAGGTAATAAATGTTTACTCAAATCCAGTCAACATTGGTAGTGCTTTAATTTAGCAGCTGCTTTGAAACTTACTTGAGTATACAGCGGTCTCAGATCACTGCACAGTTGAAAGCTGCCACCCTTCCTGGATTTCTTAGCAAAGATATGGATTAAATCCCAAATGTGTTTGGGAATTGAATGGTACTATATACTCAAAGCTGATTGCCCCAGTGTATAACGTAGGACGACAACTAGCTTCTACTGTACCTCTTCTACAAGTGAAAAGAGGCCTTAAGTTCTTAACTGTCTATCACTTTAGCACTTTCCATAAGTATCTTTAGTGTATTTGAATTTGTAGAAAGAGATGAAGCATGAAATCACACTTCCTTAATTTGCTCAGTACCAACACCACACTTTTGCCAGTACATAATAAAAGGAAGTGACACCCTTCATACCCTTGGACCTCCCCACCACTAAAGGCTCTGTCCCTGCAAAATCAAAGGGTTTAGTTACCCCGGGGAAGCAAGTCACTGATTTGTTGCTGATAAAGCCTTACTTCAGCCAACAGGCTCTTAAAACCACTGGTAGTGTGAGGTCTGTTGATAAAAAATTCATATGACCAGAGACTTTTCTAGAATAGGCAAGAAGAAATTTGAAAAGTACTGGATTGGAGAAGAGTGACATAAAAAGGAAATGTGTGTTTTAGGAGAAGGAGGAGAGCAGGGACAGAAGTTATAGGGTCATGATGCTCCTAGACTGTGAGCCAGTATTCCTAAATTCCATGGTCAGATAAATAGCACTGTATTAGTTTTAAAATGCTGCTCTGAAATGTCACCTTCATCTCCATTGATCTCTATTACCAAACAAGTCCTTCACTGTCACTTGTGACAAAAGGCATTAGTCAATAAAAAGCTCCAAATAAACTTGAGGAAGACAAGCAAACTCTTCTCCCTTAGTTGCACACAATAACATCATAAAAAAGCATGAAAAAGTAGGGCACTGAAAAAAAAGCCTCTAATACAAAAATTGAAATATTCTATTCTACGCCTGTCAGGATTATAAAAAATATTGGGGGTATGGGGGATTTTTTTGCCCTCTAGAAAGGATGTTTTTGTCTGGATGAGGAAATAGCCTAGTAAAACATTTTAAACACATTTACTTTAATCCCAACATTACACTGGGGTAACCGGTACCTACAAATCTACTGCAAAGCTGAAATTTAACCAAGATGTTCCAAGGCTGAAGTTACATTTCAACCATGGAATCATTTTCAATGAAACACTGAGAAAGAAATGGCAGCTGGAAGACAGCAACCATACAGACTACTTCAGCAGCCTTTCAGACCTCACAGCCTCTATCACCTCTTATGGAAATGCTCAAACACGGTATGACCTGGCATCTCTCTGGCTGCATGACCAGCTATTCACCTAGTATGTAACCAGAATGATATAGTCCTCTGTATACTTATGGGCATACCCTGGATGACATTTTGCAATAGTCAGCTCTCTGACATATGCCTCAAAATGTATGTGTTCTTCCATTGCAAACCCAGGCATGCATTGATGTTTTGTACAACAGACAAAACTTGTATTTTGGGTGAGGCTGGGTCAAAGACTTGCTTACAGATCACACCCTGGAGCACTGAGCTTGGGAAATGTATCATTAGTGCTTAAGCACAGCTGCTGATGGGTGGGAGAGGGCATTGTTTATATTTACCCCATGGCTGTTTGGCAAGGTTAGTGCTCCCTTTACCCACCCCCGTAGTCTGTTATGGTATTTGTTCTTTGAGCAACAGACTTTGCCTTTGTGCTCGAGATACACAGTGTTGCTACACGTACATGGTGTTCATTCCAAAAACCCTGTTGGTAAAACTGAAGTGAGTCAGTCATAATGCGCAAGCACTTTTCACCATTTGCCTGCAGTCAGCCTCTCTCAGGCTATGTTTCTCTGGCCACACTAGCTGTGGAGGACTACCTCCCTGCCTTTTTGCAGACCACGCCACAATTTTGGGGGCATACAAAGTGAAAAACTTGGTTGCAGGAATTCCTATGATCAGTTTGGACAGGTACAGCCACACAGGAAAAAGAACAGTTTTGAAGACATTCTTGCATCACTTAATGTCTGTGTGATGAGCTGAGACCTGTAGCATTGCTGCAACCACTAACATATCCATGAACCGCCATCGCATCTGTTTGTCAGAGCTTGGGTGTTTCAGAAGCTGTCACCAAAGAGGACTCTCCAGGGAAGTGATGTTTCTCTGTTCTTCCCTTAAATATTAAGCTGAAGGCAAACAACTGTGGCTGTTAATCCCCCTGATGGTTGCCCAGTCAGAGGGGATTCTCCACAGCAGTGAAGGCTGAGGCACAGTCCAAAGCAATCCTCTCTGTAACACAGCCTTAAGACTGCTTTTCTCTACTGACTGTCACATCTTTCATGGCAGAAGAAAAGAAACAGAGGCAAGAGGGAGGAAGTGCATTTACTGTCTCCACATCAGCCAGTACCATGCAAAGGGAAGGCTCTAGGACTCCTGTGGACCACACCAAGCCCCTGACCAGTAGCTTTTCGTAGTTATTTCCTGTGCTCTTTTACTCTCCAGCATAAATGTTGAACTGCAGCTCCTGGTCCTTGTTTTCCATAAATATTGCAGTGGAGAATTAGCTGAATTTAATTACAGTTATCATGAAATAGGAAGCATTAATCTGATGCCAGTAGCAGCTGTATTTTTCTCTTTTGAAAGCAAGAAACTATTTAAAAACTATTTTATTAAAAGCAGAAAACTATTTTAAAAACAAAGTAAAAAGCATTCTATTTATAGAGTGGCATTATCCCAGTACACACAAACACCTCAAAATAATAATATCCCTCTTAATAGGATGCTATTGTAGTAAGAGCCTCTCGCAGGATCAAAAATCTAAAGAAACATTTAGCTGGATCTAAAAGACAGAGAGAGAACAACAAAATATATCCGTTTTCTCATTTCTTCTACTTAGGCTGATGACATGTACTTCGTGGAGAGATGCCAGTCTAATTACAGAATCATAAAGTTCTTTAAATGTGCATAAATTGCCCTAATTCATACATTGCTTCCTCCTTTGCACCGCAAGAAACATAGTGCAATGAGGATTAAGCCCTTTGTAGATAAAAAGCAGTTTGCTTTTGAGATCCTCTGCTCATTAGCTTTTCCAGTTTCCCTCCTCCCTCATGCCATTTGGGATCCATCTGGAATCAGATGTCGAAGCACAAAAGTGCTGTGGGAGGTTCCTACCCGCAACCCCTGAGGACAGTGGTCAGCACAACATTTCTGGAAGGGTGGTTTAGAGGAATGGCTGCAGATGATTGTGACTGCACTCAGCACCTTTTGTTGCCTGCCTCCTGCCAGAGCTTAGGGTTCTGTACCAGTCGAATTCTCCAGCAAGTTATTTGTATGCATAAAACTAAAAAGGTATATAGCCACTGAAGGACTTCTGATTTAGGCACTCGAATGTAAGACATCACAAACTGCATAGCATGTGGAAGATCAGTTATTCATTGTTAGTCACTGAATTATAATTTAGATCCCATTTTTACCTTTCTGTAAGCTGACAATCTCATCTTTTACAAGCACCCCTTCTAAGCTTAAGATGCAGTTGTTATGATACAATTATTGCTACTTAAGGTAAGACTATGCTCCAAACAGTGCAGCAATTTCATAAGGCTGTGTGACGTCAGTTACATGCAACCACCTGGGTAACTATGTCACAGGTAGTGGAAAACACATATTTACTGTACAGCTATGCATCACCACAACTGAAAATAATAAATACACTTCACTCATAGTACAAACACACAAGCCCCCAAGACTTCTTGTCCTACATTCATATGAGACAGCCTCATAGCTTCACTTGTCCATAGGCTGATGGGATGGTCCGTGAGACTTGCAGAAACATTTTAACAACTAGTTTATTTTCCTCAAAGCTGAAGTATACTATCAAATGTGCCAAGGCAGGGTTGCAGTGCTTTACAGACATGGAATTTGGGTCATGAGGCCAAGGTAAGATACGGCTTTGCATAACTCTTAAGTTATAAAGTAGTTTACACAGATTGCTTTTTTAACACTGGTACTTTAAGCTCTCCTCCTGCCTTTCAAACCACTTCTGCTGCTTCCTAAGGCTTCTCAGGAGAAGCAGCCAAGTTGCAACATATTTCATAAGCACAGGGGTACTAAAATCTGAAGCACCAGGTCTCTTCCTATCCAAGATGAAATAACTTCCTGTGATTCTTCAGTGCAGTGACGCAGACAAAGAAGAACATCATCAATGTCACACAAATAACTTGGAGCAATGTAAGCAATATAAACTCCCTTCTCCCCCTTTTTCCACACCCCAAGTTAAAAATTAAAGTTAAAATCATCCATTAGGAGATTATCCAGTATATTTATTTCTCCAGGCCACATTCTTGCATTAATAGGTTTCAGTTTCTAACTCCTGACACACTGCAGTGAACACTTTGCACTGGTTATTTCCTCTCTATTTTGATGTCTCTTAAAGACAAGTTTGAGACACAGTCCTGTCCTCCCAAAATCCAGATTTTAGTTTCCATATGTACTTCCTAAAGAATTCTAAGCACCACAGACACTACCCAGGACATACACGAGTTTGGCAAGTAACACAAAGCACATACAACAAAATGTACACAGATTTACAAACATGCCTCTTGGCATCACAGTGCCAGGGAACCTGCCTACATCAAGTTGCTTTTACATAGGGAAAGGAAAGGGGACATAAAATATCTCTGACTTCAAAGGCAAGGAGAAAAGAATATATGTACACACACACTGACTGCTTCCTCCACACTGCATCCCCTTTCTCTTTGCCACAAACAGCCCCATGCCTGCCTTCATCCCCATCATGGTAGAGTCTTTATCCAGAGCCCAGGTCCAAAGTCTTCAGAGCCTGAAAAGTTTAGGCAAGTGTAATGGTGAGGGGGAGATGCTAAACAAGGACTACCCAAAAATATACCTGCCTTCTGATGCGAGTCCCACTGCCTCCTGTTTTTCTTGGATGTCTCCCCATGCAAATTCCCACAAGTAAAGCCTTATTTAGCAATAAGATAAATCACTATTGTCACTGACAAAAAAACAAAATGATTGATCATCTTTAAAGTAACCCCTCTGAATTCTAAAAATAGGGCTTAGGTCTTTGAGACTTCAAGTTTAAAATGTCATTTTGTATATAAACAGAGAGACAGAATAAGTCCTTGAATGAATGAGTGCTGACAGCTTACAAAATTAAAAAAAAAGGGGGGGGGGGCGGGGGCAAAAATCGAGCTTTGGTTTTGGAGTCCACTGTGCATTGGAAACATTAACCTACTTCGAGTAAAGTTTGCTAGCTGAGCAGCAGAGACAGCAAGCAGGGCATGCTAAAGGGAGTTGTGTATAAGTTCTTTCTCATGCCTTTAGAGCTGTAGGGACTAAACACAAGGAGAAAAACCCAGCTGAAAATCTGGCTGCCATCCAAAATGTTAAAGCCTTTGAAAGAGCCCTGTGGTGAAAATGAAGCTACTTAACATTTTGATTTTTCCCATATGTTTGGAAAAAAGGAAAAGACTGGCTTTAATTATAATTAGTGGTCAAAAATTGGGAAAGTTTTTGTGTGTGTATAAATTTTGGCACTGGTGACTGTAAAAACCTTCCTTAGACTGTTTGTGGGGTTTCAGATACCAATTTGTCTTTACCATGAGGTACAAAAACTATTACTCATTGAAATGTGTAATCCCTGTTAAGAATGGCGCTGCTGATATTTCCAGCTCATTCTGAGGATTTGTGACATTTCCTGAGTAGAATAAGGGATAAATAAGCACGGACCCTGAAACACACTGAACGTTTTTATCACAATAAAAGACAAGCAATGCACTGTACAGTGGAAAACAACTTTTAAGACATCATCTTCCTGGCAAAGTTGCTCCTCTTTAAGGATTATTTTTTCACAACTCTGCAATAAATGCTTCAAAAAAGGGCTTTCTAACTGAGTATAAAGAAAACTTATATCCCTCTTAAGCACAAGTCCATCGACTTTTCTCTTGCAGTTTGCCTCTTTCTGCTAATTATCATATGCCCTCTATTATAGGAATAGATCCTTGCAAGGGATGCAATTAATGATGTAAAAGATACTTCCACCCAGGATTCCTTTTTCCCTCCCAGAGTTTCTAAGTTTGTGGCATTTTATATTTTTAAGAAAGCTTTTAAGTCAGAATGTGTGGCATCATATTTTACCAAGCAGGACTCTCTATTGCATCCCAGATAGCTTCTGATGAATTTCAAAGGCTTCTTTCCAGATAAACATCTAAAACTCTGGATCATTATCAAGCTCACCCAGCCTCCTTTATTCTGGAAAGCAGAGGGCTGCATGTATGGATACAGATTGTATCACAAGCTGTCCAGTAGCTGAATCTGAGGCTGCTGATTTTAAACAGGTCAGAATTCACGTAAGGAAAGACATGCTCTTTTGATATTTCTATTTTAGAAAACTGAGATGTTTGCAGAACCAGGGAACACAGAATACCTCTCAGCCTTCACCAAACAACTCTGAAGCCCCTGAAATGCTTGCTTGAGGTTTGGAGCAGTAGTCAGATATAAACACTGATTACTTTTTTTTTAACCCATTCAGCTGAGAGCAAGCTTGAGTATACTTCACTGAAGCTTCGTCTCTGCTCAAAGCCTACTAAAAATGACATTTCTATTTAGCGCATATACAATTTAAAGAAGTGCAGTGCTGAAAATAAACAAAACAAAACTCAGAACTGCTGTGTTCTTCATTCCTTGGCGTTTTAGACTGAGCCTAAAGAAGGAATACATCAATGGGTGAGGAGGAATGATAGGCCAGAAATGATGGAAAGACTGAAAATTATTCTGAAGTCTGTGGGGAAAAAATCAGTATTACAAACTATGCCATTGCCTGAACAGTGGCTGAAATAAATTAAAAGGGAGCTGTGTGAATCCATGCACAAAACGCTATAGCACTGCAGACACTGAGATCCACATCACATTCCCGACAGCCTCCACTTGCCTGTGTATTAGCATGTCCGCGTATATAGTGCCATCACACAAAGTCCTTGGCAGGATTTTATGGGAGAGGGATTTTATTGCATCTCTCCCCTCTCTCCAGACATATGTGGATTTTAAATCTCAAATACCTTTGGGCACTAAACAAAATGTACACTGGGTATGGGCTGCCTCTGCTCTACAGTACACAGTGCATAACATTTGATGGTGACTACAGCTGGGCTAATCCCAGCAGAATCTACTAGATTTTCTGGTACTCCTGAACAAGAACGTTTCTAACAGTATCACAGAGAGGTAAATGACCTAAACACAACACACATAGAATATGCTTTATGCTGTTTGTGTCACTCAAATTATCAACTCAAATCTGTCCCTCATTTAGTGCTACCTCCTCCACAATCTGTGTCAATGTCATTTTAATTTTTTTTTCTCCACAAAGGCTGCTATGAGCTTGCAGACATTCCCAGGTTTCTTCTGAGCGAATAATCAGCTCTTATTTTCCTCTTTATAAAGTGACTGAGATATCAGCAATGCTTTCAGATCATCTGCTGGAAAAGTGTTTTTTGGAGAGGGGTTAGCATACTGCAAAGGAATCTGTAAAAATTCCCCTATGCATTCATTGCAAAGACTAGATGCTTGACAGCGAGAAGGAACATTTCTTAGAAAAAAAAAATTTCTAACGAATGTCAAATGGGCAATACTGAGGTGAATTTAGTAAAATGCCATACTGCCAGTGTAAGAAAACAATCCATAATAATGGGGATTGCAAAATTATTTGTCAAATAATATGGGGAATTAATCATAAAAAAGAGTCAGACTTTCCCTGGGAACTAAGTTTAATTCCACTTTAAGTTTTCATCTTTAATTGCTACTTCAGGGGTAAATGCTGCCCTGACTCTTGGGAGAGCACTGCAGGCACCAAAAGCATATCTGAACAGAAATTTCAAACACCTGAGGGAACCTTTTTTCCTTTCTTCAAAATGAACCTCTCTTTCAAATGTGGAGGTCTTTCTGGGAGCAAAAAAAAAAAAAAAGGAAAAGAATTTAATTTGTGGGGATTCTTTTTAAATAACATTTAATAAAAAAGATTTAAAATGAGAGGAGGTTTTTGCAAAGTTTAAGGGAAAACTCTTTCAAACACAACTGAATAGGAAGAGAACAAACAGGGAGGCAGGAAGAGGTAAGGACAAAAGCTGCAGTTCTGTTAATTTTTTTTGCTAGGATGTAATTATTCTCCTGTACGTGGGAAGAACAATGGGACACAGAGAACTTGCACAAATAAATCCTGCAACTTACCTCTGTGCTTAGAGAGGACATTGCAATGAGACTCACTTGGCAGCAAATAACTCCAGACTCAGCTGTTAGGGGAAAGCATTTGCAGGAGTGAAGCTGGGGTGGGATGATGTGCAAAGGTGAGAGATGCAAGACACTGGGAGCAGGCACTGGAGTAGCTCTGGGAATGGAAATGTCACTGAAGCAGCTACAGGAGGGGATCAGACTCTCCTGTACTTAAACCTTGTGCAGCAGATGAGGCTTTTCTCTCTAAATATAATTATTGCTAAACTGTCCAGTTTTTTTTGAAGAGCTGGGAGAGCTCTATTCAGACAAATATGCATAGAAAGAGCTCCACTGCCAAACATTTCTTAATTAGCTATCATGGAAAAAAAAAAAAAAAAAAAAAAAAAGATTAAAATCAATCATCATAAGTTAACTTCAAAAAATGTTTCTGCCAGCAAAAGCAAAATAGCCCCCTTCCTGGATAGCTCAATATGCTTTCCTCTAGTCCAGCATGAATTACATGGCTTTAAGATAAATAAAGATTAAAATGGTGAGGGTGCAGAACCACCCTAAATTTACAAAGATGAGAAGATCGGAA
>NW_009937046.1:54548-95962 GCF_000696875.1 Nestor notabilis
AAAGAAGGTGATCAGGCCCCCAAGTTCCTCTCCAGTACCCCCCAAGAGGGTTTCAGCTTTTATATAAGTTTATCAGTCTAGGGACAAAACAGGAGCTGTCCCTCACTGGAATTTCCCTAAAGAAGGGCATTCAGGGCTTGCAGTCAAGCTCAGGAGATCAAGATCAGGAGGAGGTATGCTGTGACACAGATACACTCCTCAGAGTTCAGGGGCCAAGGACAGAGGTGGGCTTTGACACCCACCTTTTGCCTTAGAGCTTCCCCATGATTTCAAACTGATACTTTAAAAGAATACCACTTCTAGCCCTGCTGAGAAGTATCAAATTCAAATCACACAAAGTTGGGTTCATCCATCAAGAGAATATAGATCTATTATTTTTTCCCTCCTTGGCCTTGAAAATGACTCTGTTCAGACTTAAAATATCTTGTTCATGCCAAGCTACATGCAGAGGCTTCATGCAAGATCAGGATTGGAGCCAACAGTTTTTCTCTAAGTAGCACTCTATCATAGTCTGCAAATCACTTCAAAATGATATTTTCCTGTCTGGCTTCCAGGGCCCAGAGCAGCCTGAGCCCACAGCGTGGACCAGCAGAGCATTAATCTGGCTCAGGCTGTGTGTGCCCAGTGACAGGACAGAGGCAATGAGGGCAAACTGGCACATGTGAAACTCCTGAACACAAAAAAACCCCACTGATTTACTATGAGGGTTTTCAAACACTGGAATAAATTGAACAGAGAGGTTGTGGAGTCTCCAGCCGAGGAGATATTCAAAACCTGACAAAATGTACCAGGCAAGCAATTCTATTTGGCCCTGCTCGATCATTGGGGTTGGACTAGATGACCTCCTCAGGCCCCTGACAACCTCGACCATTCTGCATTCCTGTGTTGCTGCTGTGCTTGCCAAGAATGGACTGTGCAGGGGACAGTAATCTCTTGGGCCACTTCTAACTACACACCATGTTTTTTCACATGTGTTTCCATCCTTCCTGCAGAGCTATGAGGTGAAGGTCCAAAAAAGGGCTTGTAGGGAGATGCAAGACATGGGTTTCCTTCCCTATACCCTTCCTCAGGGCTTGAGGAAAGACAGAACTGTACTGCTGTCTTGCTCCCTCTCGTTTCACATGCTGGAAGTGACTTGGGGAAGCAAGGGGATATTGGTAACGAGGGAATCAAGGGAGTTACTTTTAATCTCTATAATCTTTATTTAATGATTTAACTTCAGAGCAAAGGAAGATGGGGTAGCTTGGAAAGGTAAATTGTGGCTCCAGAAGACATGGAAAAAGATGAAAATATGCTGCAGGTATCAAAATCTTTAGAATTAATTAGACAAATGAAGAGATGGTGCAAAGCAATTTGAGCTCACTGACATGAAATGGGAAATTAAAAACAAACCCAAACCAAACATCAAAATTTCCTGATCAAAGTTTTCTTGAATTTAACACATTCTCAGACACTGAATCCTGGGGGAGAGAGGAGGAGAGCCAACTTAATTGACAGAAAACAGTTCAATTAGAAATAGATAAAAATTACCATCTCAAGCAGTATGAAATTTTTGCAAGTGATGCAAATCCTGGCTCAGACATTTGTTTAAAATGCCATTCTAAACTGAAAAAGGTGACCTGGTTTCTTTCCAGTCTAACATTTACTGCTAGGGTTCATCATTTTGTAGTCTTTCCAGTTAAATGACAACCTATATAGAAGAGATTTTGGAGGTAAGAAGGATGGGCTATTGCAAACATTTCTGGGGTAAAGACTGTGGCAGGTATTGCAACTCTCCCATTTGTTTTATCCATTGTGTTCAAAATCAGAACCAATACTCAAAAAACGCCACCAAGGTAATTTTTAAATACATTAGAGGAAATACAAGTCTTCTCCTTTCCTAAACATCACACTTTGTTCCTTTGCACCATTTAATGTTACCTAAGAAGACAGAAGCATAATATTTTCAGATGTCTATATGTATATGTTAAGATTTTTAGATGTTGTTTTGAGTTCCGATAAAGTGGATAGAGTTTATTTTTTAATATTATTGCTCAACAACATTGTTCTTATGCTATAAAACCTTTTTTTTTTTTGAAGTTTCTACTATGTGTTACCAGCAGGAACGAATAGAAAATGACCTTTAGAAGTTGAAAGTTATACGTCAAGTTTTAGTCTCAGCAAACCAGCAGTGCTTAGGCAAAGGATCCAAAATGTAACCTAGTTTTTCCAAAAGAATTAGATCAGGCAGTAAGTTCAGTAACATAGCAGCTTACTAGGTGTGTAGAAACTGCAGGCTCACAGGCACACTCCTCTGCAGCCAGAGGACGGGTAAGCTAGAAATGGAGTACCTGAGTCCCACCATTTTCTTACTGCGTATACAACAAGCAATTTCCATTAGCTGTCTGTGATAACAGTTATTTCCAACTTCGTACACCAGACCAATCCAGCCAGGCACACACAATTAAGAAAAAAATATCTTCATGACCTTCATAACTACAGATCACTGCCCTCTAAATCAGAGGATTGGGATTAGGTCCATACAGAAAGATCATTACCAATACTCTGCTTAACCCATACAGTCACATTCCCTCCCAGATCCAGAAAAATCCTTCCGAAAGAAATGCACCATAACACAAACTTCCTTCAGTAAAACAAAAATGGGCGGGGGGAGCTGGTGGGGCAATCTAAAGCCTTGTTTTATCACTTTTGGAGTTCACATCAGGCTAATGACAACCTGTGATTTCTAGGTTCATCATAGGCCTTGACATATACATCCGTACTCCGGGTAACAGCTGAAGAGATAGGTACACTTAGTATTTATTTTACATACCCTAACAATACTAGATAAGGGTTGACTGTTCAACAGCCACATTATACAAATGTTTTAGCATGTATACATCAAAATCACCAATATAAAATAAAAGATTCCTTAGTTTAGATAGACCAGTGTGCAAGCAGACAAATAAGATGAGCCCTAATAAGAGGCTATCTTCTCCATGGAGGAGAGAGCATGAAAAAGCCTATCACCCTGTGAATAAGTTTATACAATGAGCAACAAAAATACTGAACACTGCATTTCCCAGCCCTGTCCAGCTCATCTCCACAGCATCAACATCACAGCTGGACTTGTTGTCTCTGTTGCACAGTTTTGACTTTAAGCAACAACTCATATGCTGCTCTATGTATGATTATTAATATATCAATAAGATGAGAACATTTGATTTTGTCAGTCACTTTGTTTATATGTTGGCGTAGGGAAATAAACAAGGTACTTACTGCTCCATAACAAGTATCACTGAATCATATGTTACCGATATATAATGTTCAATTCACTCTTTTCAAAGGATGTTTGTTTCAAGTTTTTGTACACTGGTGACTGACGACATGAGGGACACATTATGGCAAAACGAGTGCTAGAAATCCACTGGGATAATGACAAATGAGAAACTATTATGTGGCTGTGAGAAATTAGCTGACCTTTTCAACTACTTCAAGGCATGGTAGATTTTACTCCTGCACCATGAAGGTAGAGCTCAATTACATTCACTTAAGTACAACTATTAAGTTTTCCAATACAGAATTCCTTTTATTCCTTTTCAGGAAGTTAATGAACATGCATTCCCCTCTGAATATATCTTTGTACCTAAACCAGTTTTCACAGTAGTGACCAATCCAAGCTACAAGTTATTGTACTACCTACTACTCTTGAGCAATCCAGATTTTTTTCTGAATCTAAACCCAGTTTTACTTCACATATTAAGTGGAAGAAAACATTTCCACAATGTAACATACCATGGAAGTAGATTTAAAGTCAGCAGTACTGCTCATGGAAGTGACATCAGCGGTTCTTGGGATCTGAACACAGGATAGCAGAGGAGTTTCACAAGGCTGAATATGCTCAGCTCTGCAATGCTGTGGTTTTTGTAACTTTCCAAGAGTCACACAAAATCACAGATCCATAGAATACTCTGGCTTAGAAGGGACCTCTAAAGTCATCTAGTCCACCCCCTGCTGCAACGAGCAGGGACATCTTCAACTAGACCAGCTTGCTCAGAGGCACATCCAACCTGACCTTGAATATTTCCAGGCATGGGGTACTTACCGCTTCTCTGGACAACTTATTACAGTGCCTCACCACCCTCACCGTAAAAACTTTATTCTTCACATTGAGCCTGAAGTCACCTTTTAGTTTAAAGCCGTTATCCCTTGTCCTATTGCAACAGGCCCTACTAAAAAGTATGTCCTCATCTTTCTTATAAGCCTGCTTTAAGTACTGAAAAGAGCAATAACATCTCCCCAAGATTCTTCTCTTCTCCAGGCTGAACAAGCCCAGCTCTCTCAGTCTTTCCTCATAGGAGAGGTGTTCCATCCCTCTGGTCATTTCTGTGGCCCTCCTCTGGACCTCATCCAACAGGTCCATGTCTTCCCTGTACTGCTGAATGCAGTACTTCAGGTGGAGACTCAAGGGACTGGAGAAGAGAGACAGAATCACCTCCCTCTCATACTTCTCATCATGCTCATCATAATTCTTTTGATGCAGACCAGGATACAGCCGGCTTTCTGGGCTGCAAGTGACATTGATGGGCCATGTCCAGCTTCTCACCCACTGCTCTCAAAGCAGAGATGTGGCCTTCATCTTGAAAATCCTGAAATATCCAAGCCCTCCAAAATCTGCAACAGGACTGACACTTTTAAAGCATTTTCAGTTCCATTTCTGGAGTGGGTTTCAAGTCTTCTTATAGTCAGCTGCACTGACAGAGTACAGGTCAGGACCTGCTGCATCAGCATGTCAAAGGTTACTATGTCCTGACAGCAGAGAAATCCTGTGATTGAAACAGTCAAGTAAGCACAATCAAAAGGCCAGCAATATCCACATTTTGCTAAGTAAATTCATTGTGATGGGGTTTACTAAAGTGAACAGCAAATTCGTTTATAATAGAGATGCCTGAAATGTAGCAAGGAATCCTTATACTGGAGGGAGTACTTGATGGAAAAGCCATGTAATAGTAGAAAGAACTTATAAGCTGGTTTCTGATAAGACGACTGTAAGAATCCTACAATTAAGATTCTTTTTTTTTTTTTCCCCCCCAACAGAAAAACGTTGGAAAAATGCAGTTTCTTAACATTTTTTTCAGGTGAGGTCCATTGCACCAACAGGAAACCAAGCTTCCATGTCAAGTGGCAGGGTCAGCTCTTTTCTCTGCTCATGTACAGCAAGCAAGAATAGCAGCAAGTGGCGGTGTCGGAGCTCTCACTGTGCCTGATTCATGCAGTAATGAATGTGGTGTGTCAGTTTTGGGGACTGCACAGTTGACAATCCTGCCTGCAGCTCTGGCTGCTCTGCAAAGCACAGCGAAGGTCACAGTCAGCGACTTCCCAATTTCAGGTCACTGTTGTGCAGAAAGCCTCCCTCCAGCAGTATATGCATTTCACACCTAGCTGCTCCTTTTGTCAAGCTGTCATATTTAATTAAAATGCTGACAGGCTTTAAGGATCTCCACAATGTGCAAAAAAATACATAAGATCAACACTCCACACTTCTACCAGTGATTATTCTTTTTGTACAGTAATTTAATTTGCTTCCTCTAGTTCTTAACGGTTTAAATTCTTTTTTTCCTTTTGCTGTTCTCCATGAAAGGCAGAATAAGAACCACCTTTCATTCCCATGTCCTCAGACAGGACTTTCTCCATCCAAAGAAACTCTCGCCCTGTGCTCACTGTGGTTTCTGTATAGCATGTGCTTGGGCTGACAAGAAGAGAGCTCTTACTGTGAGCTATCTCTCTGGCTTTCTGATCAGAGCAGGTTTTCCTTTTTTTATTTAACCAGCAAGTACATCACTTGGTGTTAAATCCATAGGAGGTTAAGGCGTCTAAGTGCTTATGAGATATTCAAAAGTCTTACCCTGCTTCTGTAGTATTAATTCAAGTGCTCGGTTTCCTGAAGTTGTTCTTGGGGATGCACCACAAGGTGACGATTTCCCCACTGTGTGTACTCACAGCAAAACACTCATCTCTTTTCTCCAGGCACCTGGAAACCTCAACATTACAGAGGAAATTCTCCTCTCTTTTTATTTTTTCTTTTAAAGACAGAAATAAGATACTATCATCACTGCAAATAACTTACAAGAGCTAGAACTTCTCTCTGCTTTAAGGAGGTTTATGATATATTCATTTTCATCAGCACTATAATTTTATGTATGTCTCCTCTCTGCATCAACCTGGTATGGTACTTTGGTTTTTGCCATTTCATGCGTAACTACTGTGTCTAATGACACCTTGTGGTAGTGGGTTCCAGTTGCACCAGAGGCTTCACCTAAATAATTCCTATTGTTATGCACATCTGACAACATAGACAGACCAGGCAGGCTGAAAGAAGGGAAGCACAAATCCCCAACATACCCAGCACAACGTAAGAAATCAGACACAGCATCTGAAAGGGGACTCATCCTCATGAGCTCCAGTAATTAAGAGACCATCTACCTCTCCGATTACTGCATCTTCTCACCCATGTACAAACTTGCTCAAGATTACCTTACTCAGGCTGTGAGCTTGGCTATTCACCAAGGTAAACTTATATGGGAAAAATGCATCCCCAAAAACATATGACAAAAGGCCCCTAAATTCAAGACAGTTCAGGCAGAAAATACTGATGAAATAGGAAATTCACTCCCAGCATTCTCTTCCATGACGACCTCAGTAAGAAATCACTCATTAAACTGTGTCTGCACTTACAGAAGCATAAACGTTTGCTAAGAAAACACATTTAGTCCAGACCAGAAGAGCACTTCTAAAGTGCAGCCACAAGCTCCCCCGTTAGCCATGCGTTGAACCAAGGAGTGACCCATTTGAGGTGCCGTGTTCCAGGAGCCACAGGGGAGCAGTTACTTCCGTGAACCTGCTGCTCTGTGGCACTAACTGGGTCAGCCTCCACAGCCATGGGGCTCATTGCAGACCTGTGCTGACCAATGCCTCCAGCCTCCTCCACGTATTTTGAAGAGCTGTCCAGATCAGGTCAGTCCCCAGGCTGTAGGAATGGAGGGATGGAGCAGGCCAGGTTGGCCGCTTTCTCCAGATTAATCATCCTCTACTCCAGTGACTCACCTGAGTAGCACCTGCAGGCATCCAACTCAGAGCCCTAGTTCCTTCGCGTCGTTTAAAATCAGGTAGCAATAGTCTTTAAAGCTGCTCAAGGGAGACACTTAAAAATGACCAGCATATTCAAAAATATAGCCTTTCAGCAATTCATTTTTATAAAAAATTCTCATGGGAAGTGAATTAGTAGAAAATGGATTTTGCTTTGCAAGGGTAATGATTCATATCATGATTGTCTGTGCATTCATCTACTCACAGCAGAAGAACAATGTCATATTACACATCTGACCAAACACAACTAATCAGTATAGATTGATTAAAAATTGAGATAGTTGCAGAGAGATTTTGTTGGGTTTCTCTTTCTGGTTTTTTTTTCCCTCCAAATCAATCTGCATAGTAACATAAAAGTAATACAAGACACTGAATTGATAAAGAAAATTATGATTTTTCTAATTAAGTCTAAAGTAGAAAATCTTTATAAATTGCTCAAACTGGTTTAAATATTCACCTGTAATGGTTATTTATTCTATAAATACATCCAATATAAACACACGTATATAGTCTGAGACAGTAAAATAAAACTGATTATAATATCTAAAACACAGGACAATATACTTCAAAAAATATTTTTATGTATTAATTTAGAATATAAAACATCACTAGAGAACATTAAAAGTGAACTGAAATTCTTCTATACACATGACGATTGTTTAAAGCTTCCAGACCCTGGCTGCTGATTTTTAAGGCCATGTTTTTATGAAGCTGAATGTGCAAAACTTTGCACAAAGATATTCATATTCATGAAAGAAGCTAACAGGAGGTCATGAATAAGGTCTTACCTGGGACCTGAATGAATATGCTTTAAAATGTGAATAAAGATAAAGGAGGAAAAGCAATGAGCTTTAGAGCATTATGCTTGGAAATAACTCCCTGTCTGATATTTTTCAGAGGGCTTTTGCCTGCATATGGCTGACTCCTGAGTAGGCTACCAAGTGTCCCCAAGACCTACATGCACTCAGAGTCATAAGGACATGGGGCACCTCACCCAGCAGCAGGCTTGCTTAAAGCTGGCTGAGAAAATATACCCAAAGTTAGACTAGTCCCTTGTAATCCCTGTTCAAAAGAAACAGAGTATGTTTCATTCCTAAACCACTAGATTTAAGCCATTTGTCTCTACAACGGCCCAAATCCAGCACTTGCTAATGGCTTAAATTAATTGTGTCATAGCTTAAGTTCTACATATGTTAGAAATTATGAAAAATGAAGCTGCCAAGCCCTCTGGTGACTTGTCAAGCTCCAGAATGCTTGGTGCATGGGCACCAAAATGGGCAGGTTTTCCAGACACCATCTGAGTACTTCTGTCCACAGCTACTCAGTGGAGGTAGTTCATTCATAAATGTTGCTCCAGGTTGGGGACTTCCAGACTCGGGCCCTACCACTTACGCAGGAGGCTTAGTGAAGTGCTTTCATGTTTCCTAGGAAGCCCATTATTTTCCAGACCGCCTGTTTTAGACAGTTGCAAAGCTGACACCTGTTCTCTGAAGACTGAAGCTGGAATGTTTGGCTGTTCCTACAGCCAGCTGCAGAACCCAGAGTGGAGGAGCCCAGTGTTGTCTTCTGGACTTGTCACATCTGTTCCCTTATTTACCCAGAAGTCATCAGGTAATGAAAAGCAGGCTGCTCTGTTTTCCCAAATTTCTGGCTGCCGTTACAGGACTCCGCTGCTTGATGAGGTGCCAGCATTGCTGTGAGAGTTAGCTGGCAAGTAACATGACCCGCAATGGCCAATTCTGTCCCTGCTCCCAGGGACTCCACATCATCCTCACTGCACCGACCAGCTGGGCTGTGATGCCCTGTAGCAGAAATCCCCAATCCTTCATTGTTGCAAGCAAAAATTTTGGGCAATTTACTCAACTTGGATGGTTCACAGCAATATTGTTCCAGAAAATATCTAAGAGCCTCAGAGGCATCATGTTGGTCAGTATCACTGGCTGGGGACTGCTGGCCAAGAAGAATTAAAAAAAAGAAAAAAAGCTCAAGATTTTTTGGGCAGAGGAGAGGAAACCTCCAAGTCATTTTACACACTGTCAGAAATTTGATTTCTGAATAATTCAGTTCTTTCCATTGGGTTTATTTATTTTATTATTATTATTACTAAAGAGTGTCTTAAAATAGTCAAGGGCCTCATAATACACAGGACTAAACTTTGGCAAGTACAAGTATAAGCTTTTAACTATGGTCACCTAAAAAGACGCATCAAAAAAGAGCTACTTTCATGCATGTGCTTTTTTCTTTTCTTTTCCTCCTTTCCCTTCACATACTGAGGTTGATTATTTCCAGAATGATTCAAAGTTGTTGAGGATCACAGTGACTTGACAAAAGAAACTGGAAGTCATTCCTACCTGGCACATGTCAGCTTATTGTCAGATGTCTGCTTTTCAGATGTGCACATGTATGCACGTTGCTCTCATTTTGCTGTTTAGCTTTGCTTCTTTATCAGTATATATCAGAACAGTATATCTCTTTCCCCTTCTCTCCCACACTGCAGTTCCTTCATAAATCTCTCACAGTACAAGGAAGTGTCACAGTGTTTATCCAGATCTAGTAATGCAGGAATACATCGCAGCATGCAGAATGGGCTCCTTTCTCTTGTTTATTAATCTGCTTGAAATGCACAGGGAGAACACGTTGATACTGCAAAGGTTAATGACCGATTGATTCATAGCAAAAGAGAGCCGGCATTTACAGTCAAATGGTCCTTAGTAATTGTTGTAATAAAGACTGCAGATGAGCTTTCAAGCTACACAGTTATGTGCAGCCACTCTCTTCAGCGCACCTCAGTAGGAGGGCCATCATTCGGGCTTCTTATAGAGAAGCAACAGGTGCTGGAGAGAGCAGAGATGTCTCAGCATACGGCTGTCACTAGCCTGAGCAATCGTACCTCCTGCGATAGAGGGCAGTAGAAAACCCACTGCTCTCCCCAGCAGCCCTCTGACAAAGAAACTGGTACTTGTAGCTTCCAGACTACGAGAGATAATGCTGAGGACCAATGCACACTCTTTTCTTTGTGTTTTGCAATAGAGATATATGGTGAAGAAGAGCTGGCTCCACAGAAACAGTCACTCTTCAGAGCAGCTTTGTATCATTAAAAAGTATGTGGAAATTAACAGCTCTCACTGTCATCATTCAGATAATAATGCTGTCCCTTTCAGTAAGTGAATATTCTAGCTATGCAGTTTGTGTTAAAAGGATGAGATTAGCTGAAGAGATGATTTTTAGCCTACAACTTCAAACACAATGGAAGGCAAGATAATCAAAATTCCCACCAGCAAATGACTGATATCAAATGAGATGTGTGTGAACTTGCCAAATGTAGGTGAAAGAAGTAGAAGCAGCTTTGCATTTGATGGGTTAAAGTCAACAGGAGACTATATTCACCGGGGGGACTTTACCTGAAAAAAAGGGCTTTTGGTGGCCCTAGCTTTCCTCTGCAGAAATACTCAATGAATCACTGCTTCTACCACAGGCTGTGAAAAGCCTGAACTCTTCCTGTCTCAAAGATCATTACCTTATTTTAGCTGAAATCCCAGCTCTGAGTCAGAGAGAGATGAGATTGAAAACACCTTTGCAAAACTCCAGGAGTCCTTTAAGCGCTGTACTATTAAGTGAAAGGAGAGCAGCTCAGGGCTGCTTTGTATGAAGAAATCATGTTCTGTTGGCCTGCCCCAGAAAGTGACAAGTTCACTGCTGAGAGGGCTTTGCCATTGCATGTAACTGTGTAGCTCAATATTCAGGCGATTATGCATGTAATGAAAATCAGAAATCGAGTCACTTTTCTACCAGCAAACTTCAAGTGCCTTTAGAGCTGACATGGTTCCAAAGTTAGACACAGGAAAACATCACTCTCTCAGCAAGAACACACTAGTCTCGTTAAAGATGGTTCATTACAACAGCAAGTGACAATGACTTTATGACAGGGTAGGAAAAACCCCACATGCTTTGACTTTACTTTGTCCCCCTGAAAATATTGTGTTTTGCTGGTAGGTGTTTTCAAATTTCTCTGTCCATCTACAGACTCAGCTGACAGAGGCAGGGGGAATACACAGCTTCAGTGCGAATCATCCTGTGTTAATGAAAGCCACATGCCCATTTTAGGCAAGGTAACCACAGACTGGGTGATAGTTCATTTAGTTTGCCTTACTAGTTTAACATTAATTATCCTGGAATCACTTTATATAATTAACTTCCATCTTTTTGGAAGTTATACATTTCCATAACAGCATAACTCTTTACATGCAGACTGCATAGAAAATAGCATCATTTTGCACAGTACATGAGGAATATTGTTGTGACCTTCATTTACATGAAGTCAGATGCACTATTTTCCTTATAAATAGAATTTCTCTCAATATATTTATTTGGAAGAGGTATCAGTCTCACCTTGTCCTACTTAAAGCCCCAGAGGAAACAGTGAACCTGTGACAAAAGAAAGGCCTTAATCCTATTTTAGGCTTTAAATACAGACATCCTCTCTGCCTCTGAACACATGATGAGCATCCTCCCACCCCACACATTCCTGAGTGAGCCAATCTGGATGCATTGAGTGAGCAGGATCTGCTACTTACTTGAAGGACAGAAAATGGAATGAGATTTGGACTCCATTTAACCTGCATCCACACACAGTACTAAAAGAAGATTTGAGCTGTGGCTGAAAGGAAATAATTAGCAATAATTAATTTCTGCTGCAGATCGTTAGCAATTTATAACTCCTATGAGCAAATGAAAAGAAAACCATGGTTCATCAAACTCCTAAAATTAGCCCTAATAGTCTCTAACACTGAGGATGGGAGTTCTTTCTGAAAATCTGGAAAGCAGTACAAGAGACCTCCTATAAATCAGCTGCTGGTTGTCTGCAGTCCAGCAAATGTAGAGAGCTATATTTCAATTTCAGCTCTGTGGAGGACACTTATGTCACTAGTTCACCAGCACCAGCAGGTTAGTTATGAAGACTCTGAGGACTTCAGACACTCAGTTTTTAGTAAGTGTGACTTTTAACACCACTGATTGCCTTCCTGGGGGTTCCCATTTTTGTCTCATTAACAATTTCTCAAAGTTAGAAACAAACTCAATACTTGTACAGATTATGTTAAAGCCCTCCAGATTTGGAGCTTTATTTGGATAAAACTGGCCAAAACATGTGTTTCTGTTATGCAGGTTTGTAGTATACATGACCTCAACTCTTCTCTGTCTAGTATTAGGGACTTGAGTGGTTTCTCTCAAACTACAGGAATGTAAAATTGACTATCATAATTTATTTCCCTGCAAATCCTGACTTCTCTTAACAGACACCTCAACAGGTATAATAATTTTCTTCATATGCTATTTTGGGAAGACCCCGAAGTAAAAAGATAACCACTGTTTATGGGTGAAATAGGTTGCATAAATTGAAATTAAATGTTGCCAGAGTGACAGAAACTACAACAGAGCACCTTACTGCATCTCTCATTTTGCAATCATAGTTTCTTCAATTAGGAATTCATTAAGTGAAACCTACAGCAGATCTTTATCAGCCTTGCCCTCCCAGCAAAATAAGTGTCCACATTTGAAATTGCTATAAGAAAATTTTTAAGCCAGAAGTTTGTTTGCCTCTTCCCACAGAAACACACACATCTCCACCTCAGTCATACCCTATTTGTATATTATTCATGCTGATTTCAATGAAACTATTACTGAAGATCTATTAAAATGGAAAGGTAAAGTTTAATCAGTTCAGCTATAAACAAGACACCGATTTGTGATACAAAAACAGACTGGGATCCAAGGTTTCCAAAGTACAAGCTGCCCCCATTCTTCTTTACAGATAATGTTCTGATTAGATTGAAATCTAGGGCTTTTAAGATTTCCTGTGACTACTGAAAATATAGCTGGGAAAATATAATTTAGCTTTAACTGAAAATCCTCATATACCTGGAGCTTCCCATCCCCATCTTGTGCAGCTTTCTACAGTGAGTCATGGCCCAAGCAATCTGGGGACATGAAGGGCCTCCCATCACACCCCAAGTATGCCACAGCCCAAAGCCTGCTGGAAACAGCAGAGCCCTACAGCGGGCATCCACCTGGGAGCCCTCTCACCTGCCACATAGGGTGAAACACTCGGGACACAGACTTCCCTGCTCTCTGGTTCCCATGAAGCAAGACTTTAGTCCTTGATAAGGGACTAATCAAGACAGCAGACTGAGCTAAAGCCAGGACAAAACAAAAATTATCTCCAATGCATCTAATGATAATTAGTAATAATGACAGCAGCATGTGAAAACAAAGTTTTTAACATCACCAGCTAATATTGTTGCAATCGCTTTCAGGTAACTCTATGTACTACGCCTATACGTCAAGAATTTGAAAAAAAGGCTAAATTTATCAACGTAATCTATTTCTGCAAGGCTCAGATTTTAGCTACAGATAGCACATATTCATTAACACAGATCTCCACCCAGGAAATATAACTTGAACTTTAATAATTGTAAAATGGCAGAAAGCACATTTTAGATACTGGACTTCCACATTAAAACAGTGTAATCTCTTTACTCTAGACTCAGTTACTGTACTCCTTTATTATTAATTATACATACTTACAACTCAATATTAATACCTATGTGGACAGTTACTATAACTGACTGTTTATGGACATGGTCTGAAATCTAAGACGTTTTTGGCCAAATTTCCAGTCTTCTGTTTGAAATTGAGACACAGAAAAAAACCCACTTTAACCTATTTCAGGTTTCCTCTCCGAAACAAGGATGAGAAAATAATGAAGATGATAATGCCTCCTTAGACATTCTTCGTCTTACAGATTTACATGTAGTAACCTCCCTGAGAATGAAGCATTTTGTACAGTAAAAATTTTTTAGAACTAGCAGTCTTGGGGGCCCAAAGATAATATTGTGATGTAAATGATAATTAATTTATATTTAACTGGGTAATTTGTACTATAAATACACCCAGAACAGCAGTCAGTAGGAGATTATGCTTTGGATCCTCAAATCAGATGTGGATCAGCTAATGTAAGTAGAAATATATCTATTTCCCAACACAGAAGAAGAAAGCAAAACTGTATTGCCTATGGTTATGATCAGCCACCCTGCTGACCTGCACTGCCAGAAAATAAAGCTTTATGTGAAAACCTTTCTTATGATGTAGTCGTGACAGGGTCTGTGCAGGAGGGAGCACTCCAGCAATCTGGGGTCCCTGATGGATCCCCAGCCACCCGCACCAGCAGCTGTTTCTCCTGCTGTCCTCACTTCTGTTCTCCAAACACACCTGAAACTGCCTGCACCACCACCTGCATCCAGACTTAGGCATAGGTTTTAAAAAGCTGCTTATGCTTTTAAACATAGAGTTTAAAACTTCAAGATTTTTTAAACTTAAGTTTCACCAAAAATTTCCCTTTAAAGTCCAGTTCTTTGGCAAGAGCAATACTGACCTGCTGATTGTTTCAGCCCCACCTGACAAAACACACTCTGGTTTGGAGACCTTTTTTTCCCTTCTTCTTTTTTCCAGCTTTCCAGCCAGAGACCTTCCTATTTCCTTGCCTGAAGCTAGTAAAAGCAGCCTCAGCAAGCGCACGGTAGCATCTGAGAATTTTCCACAGGCATGAGAACACTTCCACGTCTGTCATTGTGCCTAAAAACCCTTCAGAGCCCATCCCATGCTTTCAATGGCAGAGCTGCTTTATTGCCTCTTTTTTTTCCCTCTTCAGGGGAAATAAAAGAATGAAGAACCTGTTAGAAAGATGGACGCTCCCAGATACCCTCGATCAACTGCAATGCAGTAAGCACAAACTTACTGACAACATGCAAAATGCTTAGAAAACTATTAATGTAATTGCTTTAGGCAAAGTTAGCAGCCAAATCACTTTCTAACTGCTCCTGCCACCCTGTGCAAATGCTGCTCCTCTGCTAATCAGCAGAACCAGTGGTGGCATCTGCAGCACTTCAGTACCATGATTAGGAGATATATCCACTTACCAATGATTTTTACTCTTGGTGAGATTTTTATAACATGGTATCAACATGCACCACACAAGATCAGGCATGGTACTGCTCTTGCAGCGTTTTCAATGGAGACTTTATTTTTCCATTTGAATTAATTCTATTATATTGATTCCTAGAGTAACAAATGTAATCTGACAATCTGTAGGCACCTACCAAATGTGACACAAACTAGATCACAGTGAAAAATATATTTATGTCTGAGCCAAACTTCTAGTTGCAAAAATTAAAATATCATCTTAAAATTGTTTTATATTATTACTTCACATATTTTAAAATCTTAAAAATATTTTCTAACATAAAGTCATATGCAACCTGAGGTTGATATATTTTCTTAAGTGCTGAAACTAGTTTTGGATCTTTCAAAAAATTATAATATAAAAAGATTACTAAGTCAATGAGTAATAGCAAAACATTTTACTGTTACTAAATTTGCATATTTTGTAGAAAAGCTTCATGCAAAAAGTTTCACTTGGCCTTCTGCCTCTCTGAATTTTGTATTTAGGCTGTTAGATGTATGTCCTACATGTAACCCTCCTACAGGAAATGTCTGTTAAGTGGTCACTGCTATGGCTGAGAAAGATAAAATTAGATCTGCCTGAAATTAAATATTTCATTAATTTTGTCTTAGGTTTCTGCATGCATTTCTATTCTACACCCACAAATGCTTCAGACTTCCTTTTTCTGATTTGTGTCCATTTAACTCTCCTAAAGCAAGAATATTTTCTTTCCTCAAATATTACCTCTGCTAACACAGCTTGAAGAAATTATTTGAACAGTGTCTAGGTTGTACAGAAATAAGAAATTATGAGCTAACTCTCAAAGGAGAGCTTCAAGCTACAGAGCCCAAGGCAGACACTCTTGGTTAAAGAGTTGTCTTTGAGCCAGGTGCTATGTGGGTGCCTGCAGCACAGCAGAGACATTACCTTCCACAGAGGGGACTATCCCCAATTAGACAGGGGCAGGTGGAACAGACGTGGTGGAGCTCACTTTGATTGTGACTCTCATTTTTGCTACATCCTTTCATTAGTCTATAAAAGCACCCATAGCCAAACTGTCATCTCTTGTGCTACCTTGTCTAGCAATTCAGTTTAAAATCAGAGACCTGTTGGCATTTTTAAGGCTAATGATCCAGCAGCTTATATGACAGCAGACGTTTGAAGTCAGATTGTTCATACTAATTGCTTTACAAAACAACATGAACCAAAATTGATTTTATAGTTTTGAAGTCAGATTACTTATATTAATTGTTTTATGAAAACATGAATCAAAATGGATGTGTTACAGACTGATTTATTTACCATCCAGTGTCTATATCCTACAGTTAACCGGCACTTTGAAAGTCCTTTCTGAGCCCTTTTTGTATCTGCTTGAATATGATAGTAAGTGCTACATATAAATCAATACACCTAATTATAATTAAAGATTTCCAAAAATACCCTCCTGAAATTACTAAATTCATGTAAGTGAGAGGAGAAAGTGCAGCATAAGAAAGAGTTAAACAAGTAGCAATATCAAATATACACTGGAAAAAAATATGATCACATAATTGTAGCTACTGTTCTGTAATAAACAGGGACAATAAAAGATTTCCTCTCAGAGTCTGGCAAAGCAAATGTTCTCCCCATTTATCTTCATTTTCGCACAACTTGCTTTTCAGAGAAGGACTTGGCCTGGAGACACAGGGCCTATTTTGGATCCCTGTTTAACACCCATTGCACTCATAGGTTTCCTTTCCATTAATTTGAAAGTTTGTCAGCACTGAATGACTTTTCTCTATTTGACACATCAGAGCAGATGATACATATTTACAGTAGACCAAAGATCTTTTTTTCAGCCTGCTGTAACAACACCTCTATACAAGCCAACTAGATTTAAGAGATGATCTCTTTAATTGTATCAAAAGCAATAAATAAAAAATTAGAATGTCTTGTTTCACATCTTTTTTGAGATTGGTGTAAATTAAGTGACTTTTATTGAGGTGTATCAGATTTGCAACACGATAATTAATAATAAGGGTATTATTGTAACATCTGGGTATGTCCTAAATATCTCCTTTGTTTTCTGCATATACTAATTTTAAAATTCTATCTAATTTAAATATATAAATAAAACCACAAAGCAATGGAGATCTCTTTGCTATATGCCTCACTGGATAATTTTTTCATACATATGTATTATGACCAAAAAACATGTTCTGAATACTGACAGCACTTTTACAGCTCAGTGTTATTGTTTGCTATGTTAGATCAACATTTTTTTATACTGAGTTTTTAATGGAACACCTTTTTTAAAAACTATAAGATGTTGCTTGCTTTGGTGAAGTTTACTTTCTTATTGAAATAGCAAACAGCAAAATATCTCAATCTGGAAAAAAATCATCAATACTTCACAGAAAATGATGTCTTTTCCTCCTTTCTATTCTTTAACTGCCATTAAATTACATTCACATGTGTAGCACCACACTCCACAAAGTCCCATCACAAGAGAAAAATCATGATGCATCAGTAAAGACAGAACCTGAGAATGGTACAGACAAACACAAGACACCTAAACCATCTCCCCAGAGGAAACGCAGTGGTAATTCAGAATTAAAATATTTTTTCATTTGTAACTGGAATATGTCAAGTTTAGATTCGTAGCTGAATAAAAATATTTTCAGCTGAAATTTTTCCAGAAATTTCCACATTTTCCAGTCATCACTTCTATCAATGATTTACACACCAGCTGAGAAACATTTGTAACAGCTGAAGATTATGCATGAACTTGTAGAATTTCTGGGAGAGAAACTTCAATTCCATAATGAGTTGTTGGTAACAAACTTTATTACTACCACATCCGGGATTCACCATGTGCAGGCTACAACCAAACATAACCATGTGTGTAAAGGAGGATGACACTCTTCACAGATGTGACTGATAATAAATAAATGTGGTTTACAACAAACACTGAAAGAACAAGTCTCCTTATGCCACTGCAATATGCTTAAACTTACTGAAAATGACAATATAAATTCTCCAGTTATTTTTCCAGTACCTTAATATGTCCCAGTCTTTTTTTTCATGACGTAGCAAGTACTGCTGTTCAGCAATGACGTAGGTAGTGAGCCAGGCCTGATCTTCCGACTGGGCATTCCTTAGCAAATGGGGCTATTTTCATAAAAACGAGTTTGGGAAGGCTTTAGTGCAGACTTTTGCAGACCTGAATGGCAGGAGAAGCAGCAGCCCAGATTACCTCTGACAGAGGAAGGCTCTCCGTGGAGGTCTTTCACGGCTTGTATGAGCCACCGTACACAAGTCTTTCATTTTGTAAAGGACCTGGGTCCTATAAATGTAGTTTGGAATTTCTCAGAGCAGAATCTGAAGGTGAAGTAAGTAGTATTATGGAGTTTATAGATCCTGGTGGTTTTTAGGCTCCAGCTGCCTAGCCTGTAAGGTTTTTCTAGGCATACCTTGTAGCAAAATTATAAGCAAGAAAGCTTTACGAAGAGATCCATGGACACCAATACACTTTGAAGCAACTCAGAGTCAAGTGCAGAAGAGCAAATTATGGTTCATTTATGCGTTAGGCTTTGTCACTTAGACAAGCAATTAAAGAAGGCATCTTCTCCCAACAGAGCTAACCTTTGTACTATTTAGAGAAGTGTTTTGTTGCCAGTAAGGAGGACAAAGCAGTGGAAAATGAAGAATGAGCTTTGTTTTGGGTTAAACCTGTGCAAGATCTCTGCGCAGGACACTGCCAGGAGATCCCAGGGAAACTCACCTCCCCCAGCCTTTATTCCCCAAGACCCACAAATTACAAAACCACCATTCAAATTATATTTCCCTCACCATTTATAAAAATCTAAATATTCAGAAAAGCAAAGCAAAAAAACCCACATATATAACAAAATGAACAGGACAGCCACTTACTAGTGGTACCTCCTTCATTACTGACCTTTAGAAGAAGTAGGGAGGAAAGGCAAGGAGGTGAAAACTAATAACCCTTCTTGCAGACAGCAGAGAGCTGTCTCAAGTTATGTGATCTAGGCATTTTTATCCACTCCTCCCATCTCTCAGAAAGACATAATTAATTTATAGTCATTTTAACCTGTGAATGACACTTGTACAGTAGGAGGACTAACAATCAACTTCCCATGCTAGCAGTGGGCTGTAAAAGTCTGAGTGTTGCAGCATTCATGTGGATGCATTGAAAAATATAATTAATGAGACCTCCTACTCTGGTAAGCTCAGTGGCACTAACAGTAACTACATGCAGGTGTGAGGGATACACACATTTCCTTAGCAGAGAGAATCAAAAGTAAATAACAAATAAAACAGTCCCTTAAAATCTTATCTTAAGGAATAGTTAACATCAATACCATATATTAATAATATGTTTCTCTCTGGTTTAGCTCATAGGATGCGGTGGTGCGTATACATATGCAAACTATCTGGTATACGATTTTATCTTGTATTTCAGATTGCAGTAAAATCTAGGACATGATGTACACAGTTTATGCTAGAACCACTGTAAATTACAAAAGTTAATGATAGATCTGCAAGAAAAAAAAAAACAGGAGAAACAACAAAAGGGATAGTAACAGTGGATGTGTGTGCATATGTGTATAATAATTCAAGGAACCACAGATGATGAGGTCTCTTCTGCTGAAAAATTATTTGAATAAAATGAGCCAAATTTAACAGGATTGTATATATCAGTCAGCATTTTCAATATCTAGAACACCCAGAAAACAGACCTAGCTTATAAACCTCTCCAACTATCACATGTGCACTTCTGTCTCAATGGACAACACTGCATTGAGTTGGAACTGCTGGTCTGCATACTGGAGAAGCCTTACACTTAGGCATCTATTTTATGGATTCAGGCATTTTTCTACGACCCTCTTGGGTTATTAAAGTAGCATTAAAGTATTAGAAAATATCCTTAATATTTTTATTAATTAGGGCATATTCACTGCAAGGCTTGTCTTCAATCAAGAACTGCAAGCTTGTCAGGCTAGGTGACCCTAAAGCTACCCTCTTGTCATAATCACCAGAAAATCTGTGAAACAGTCTCACTTACTGCATTAGGTCCTTGCAGTTTCACATTTTCACCCCCTCACCCTGCCTTTTTATTCCCTCTAAAACCTGACCTTGCTTCCAGCATACCCAGGATGGTGAATACCAGTCACTCCAAGAGAATAGCTTCAGGTCAGGCTTTGCTCAATAGCAAATAAAAAGCAGCACTATTCAGCTCATTAAACAAAAGTTATCTCCCCTTTACTCAGGCTGAAAAGTTTCCCTCATTTACCTGGAAAACCTTTTCACCCTGTGAAAGTAGCTCTACAACGAGCCCTCTTTATGCCACTTTTGCCAAAGCAAGCCCTTCCCCACCTTTACCAGCCTTATGGCAGTCAACAGCTACCATACCCCCCCGTACTGGGTGTTTATGGGAAAGGGTCAGCTCTCTCTTAAGCTGCTAAAGGGTAAATATTCTTATTAGAAATGCACCAGGTGCAAGATAGTGCTCCCCACATTAGGGAACTAACTGCCTAAGAAATGGAAAGGGCCTGGCAGTCATGGGGGGACATCCACCCTACTTTGGGTAGGAGAATATGCACATTATATGCTTCAGGGGAGGAAAAAAAAAAAAGAAAAAAAAAAAGGAGGAGAGTTTATAAGTGTAGATCTTCGTCTACTGCAAGAAAGAGACATATATAGCATAAGTAGTCTGACAGAAAAACAGGATCAAAGATAATAAATTTCATGCCACTGATTTAAAGTGGTAGAGAAATGATGTAAGTGGCAATCAGTATGTTATCTCCAAGCTCAGCTACCTAAAAGCTCTCTTGGAAATAAAATGCCACGTTTGTCAAGAATTCATTATATTTCTTGAGTAGCATAACAAATACAAGCCTGCCTTCCAAAGGTGGAAGTCCTTCTCTTTTGTGGGAGCAGTGGATATCCTCAGGGCCCGTAGTCATATGATACTGTACCACAGCGCTAAAAATAGGGAATTGTGTCAAACTAGATTTATAAGACATTGCTTTCTCTGTGTGCAGACAGCCCAATTTTAGATTTACATCCAATCTATGCTCCAACTGCATGAAAGTGTTCCCTCCTGAGCACCTTCAAAGGCCATAAAAAAAGTCCAGTGTAATACAATTCTAGTTACACAAAAGCTGTCCCATTGCTACTCACTTGGCTAAAAGGGAAAAAAAAAAAAAAAAAAGAAAAAGAAAAAAAAAGGCAGAAAGAAGGGAGACCTGCAACAAAAAGCAGCAAATGTCACCAGCATCAGCTTCTGATCCATAAGAACATATAACCCTAGACGGTTTAAAAAGAGGTATCAATTTTATCAGGTTAAAACCAGAACACATTTGTTTTGGTCATGGTGATTTTTACCAGCTTCTCTTCATCTAAGCTCTTTTCATCACAGATGAACTTATATTCTATTTTAATTCTTCCCTTAAAGGATGTACATCATGTTTCTCTTATGCTTCTGCTTATCTACCCACACAAAGTGTAGAAGACATGACAGTATGGTATGAGATAAAAGTTTTATTGGCCTGTATTTTGGATGACCACATTACTCATGAGCAGTGAACTCATGAATAAGTTATGAAAGTCATTACAACAAGTGCCAATAAAACCTTTTTATATGAGATTGCCATATATTCTACATATGCAACTTATTTTACAGGAAGGGAAAAAACTCTATACAAGACACTTTTTAAAGAGTCTTAAAAGATTTTATGGGAACCATTTCTTCTCTCCTTCCAACTGCAAACCAGACTTTAATTAAAATAAGCCATGCTGTAGTGTGCTCAGAGGTATAGAAAATTTAAAACATCTCTCATACTTACTGCTGCAGTTTTTACATTCTCAGAACTCATGACCCACTAGAGCTTGAAGAAAGTAATGTCTCAGTGGAATATTATAGGTTTCCCTCTCTCAAAGTTGAAAAATTTCTAAGTACAATTCTAGATGGTCATATGGTTAGAAATCTTTGGTTTATCAATAACCCAGGATCAAATATGGTCTATTCTGAACATTAAGCATGACAGATTTCTGAAAGGAAGAGAAGGATAAATTATGCTTAAACTGGCTTTATCAGAAAAATACCAACTTTCTAAAGGCACTTAAAAAAATCAAATCCCAAGAAGCTAAGTCAGGAGAGTGTGAATGAGGAAGCTATCAATCCTCACTCAGTTTGATTTACCCCATAACTATAGGACAGCAATGGGAGAAGAAGGGCAGAGGATGAGTGTGTACATACACATTTAAAAAATATTAATTACAGAAGATTCTACTTATGGTTAGCCAAATTGTGACAGGGAGGGTGTTTGGTGATACATTAATTTTTCCAGCATTTTTCACAGAGTTAAATGCTTGCAGGTATTTTTTCCTCCCTGAAACATCAGACAAAGGCTCAAATCCCCAGGAGCTGGTAATAGGAATTATTTTCAAGGAAGCTGCAAGCACACAGGCTGCAATTCGTTTGTCTAAATATGTTTCCTCAACTGAATGAGTTATCTGTATACTTTTATTCTTTCCTGAATAAATTAAAAAAAGAACTTAATCAACACCCAAAAATAAACAATTTGAGCTCTGGAAGTGCTTTCTTTCCCAGGGTAACAGAGGGTCTCTCAATAGCTTTCCAACCACACTTCAGTCATTTGCAGGCAGGCAGAGACAAATCCAACCCACAGAGTCTAATGATGACTGTCAACTTTTCTACCAGTTTACTCCATACACAGCCACTTACACATAAAACTAGTCATCAAACACCTTTCAAATTTGGTTTCATTTTCAATTCAGACTTTGCTAGGTCAGTGACCCTGCAGAATGCACATCAGCAGTCCATAAAAGCATGTTAATTTGTCCCTAATTTTCTTCCTATTGAGAGTAGCACTCAGTCAATGATGTGGCTTCTGCTGATTGCGGTCTGCAATTGGCACCACACTTTGATATCCTTGCCAGATAAATAAAGATATTTACTGGGTTTTCTTGGTTGGTTTTCTGGTGGGTTTTTTTCAATTATCAGTTGCAATGCTGAAATTTTGCTTGCCTACGTTGATTTCTGAAGAGATTTTCCACTGTTGCCAAAATACTCACCAATCAAAGAGTGTGAATGTAGGCATTGGCACTTGTTGCTGATTGTTAAATCCGTGCCACCAGTGCAATTCTTCCTCAAGAAGTTTACAGGCACAATTTACTTAAGCTATCAGTACTCAGGTTTCGCTTTGCTATCTTTCAAATCACTGAGGTGCTTAACTGGCCTCTTGTGCTCTTGCCCCGTGATTTTCAAGATATAATATATGCAGCCAGTGGAGGAAAAGAAAGAAACACCAAACATGTGCCGCACTCACACTGTTCTTCTGACTGCTGTATGGAGCAAAACCTCCATCTTCCTGCCAGAGAGCCCGGGGTCCTGCTACAGAATGAGATCCTCATAAAGCAAGAAGGGGCAAGATGTGATAGGTAATTAAAGAAGAGCACAACGTATCCAACAGCTAAATAAATCAAAGACCTGTTAAAGCACTCCCTCTGAGCCGGCTGACAGTCAGAAGGCTTGCCCAGGCAGCCAAGATAACTTAACTAAGCCCTAGAAAACTGGGCTGCTGGCTAAAGAGCTAGTAACATCCTCCTTTGATACAGAGCAGGACATGTTCAGTTTGCAGCACTGGACAGCAGGTACACATGAGGATGGGAAGTTTTCAGTAGGATCTACTCTGCTATGAAGAGCTAGTCTGGCTACAATCTGTGGCATATTGGCATGGATTGAACCCTACTGGTCAGTCATTTTTACACAACCAACAACAACAAAAGACCCAAAATCCCAACAAAAACCCACCACCAACAAAACCAAACAAAAAAACCCAAACTAAACTTGGAAAAGCAAATTCTAAATGAACCATATTGTATGGCTTAAGAATATCTGGACATCCTAAATATTAGACATAATCTTCTGACCCCTATTGGTATTTGGAATGGTGTCCTGCTCTCTGGGTCCTGAGCCCACTCATTTCAATAACACAGAAAAAAAAGAAATGCAAGCAACCACTCCAAACTTTCTGGACTAGCACCCGAGTGGAGGCCAGGCACCTCCGTGCTCTGGTGGCCCCATGTGGCAGATGCACAACAAGCTGACTGCACCAAGCAGGATGCAGGGCAGCCCTGAGGCTGCTGTAGTGCCTGCAGAAGCTCAGACTGGCCTCCAGCTGCCCCTTGGCCTGTGAATTTGCAAAGGTAATTTAATGAGATCATAGCCAGGCTGCACAGAGCTTTCCCTTTCTGTTTAGTTTTAACAGCCTCTTCAATAGTCACAATAAAACACAACTCATCCAGTAACTCAGGATCTTACTGTAACAACATTCCCAAGCATTCTTGGAGCACAGGCTCAAACATCACACCTTTCCATTTTAATTCAAAAGGTGTCGTAATTGGCCTGGCCATATAATACATTCAAGTTCCCAAGGTGGAATCAGTGTAATTTAAATGGGGGAAGTGTGAAGAAGTAAGAAACTGAAAGAACATGCTGTTTTCTTCTTTTGTGTGCTGACTTCGTAATGCAGCCCCATCCATTTCCTACTGCTATTTGTGTTTCTTTTCGAACGGGGAAGGGTAGCAAAGAGAGGTGTCCTACCTGCAGTATAGTTTAGAAATGCTTAGCCACATCTAACAGATCTGTTGCAAACCAGGGTGGTAATCAAGACACTTAAGCAGGAAGCTCAGCACCAATTAATTTAGCCTGGGCTCAAAGTTCACAGCTCAACTACATTGTAGTCTGCACCCCAGACATTTGCATTGCATTTCTGTCTTAAAACACGGTTTTCTGGTTTTCCCTTAACAGCTTTACTTGTCCTGATCTGAAGTATAGCCATCAAGATGGAAAATCAGTTGGAGAACACAGAAAGAATGTTAACATTTTGGTTATGCCATTGTTATTTATACCACAGTGACCCAAAATAACTTCTGCATATAAATGTGGCTGTAAACAGTGACAGTATTTATGACAATTATTCTGACTGACTCATTGGTTTTAAAATAATTCTTCATAGCTTAAGCAGTTCCCTGAATTTTTCTAAAATCCAAGAAAAGTCCTGTCTTTCAGGGCAAGATACTGAGGTACCAGAAACTAAGTAACAAAAATGAAAGTTCTAGCAAGAAAGAACCGCCTCCTTGCCACTAAGGCAATATACTGAGTAAAGCTCAAGCAGATTAACCTGACCCAGCCTGTGGTCAGTCCCAAGAAACAGTAGTGTTTTAGGAAAGACAGTGACAGTCCTCCTTCAGAGATCTAAACCCTTGTCAAAGCATAGCAACTCAGGAAAATGTGAATCATCCTTACAGGAGACTGAAAAGGAGGCAGGTACTGAAAACACACATTTTATATAAGATATAAGGAATATATAAGATATATTTCTCATGTAGGGCACAGTTTTAAACCACTTGAGAGGTTTTCCCAGCCCCTGGGGCAGAGAATGCTGGCTGAGACAGGCATGATAGGCAGCAGCTCTGCCTGATGTTTCTTGAGACAAGCAACTAGCTTCTGCTTGCTGCTGCTCTAAATCTGGAGCAGTTTATTGTTTACTCCAAACCAAATGCAAATCTCCTCCTAGAAATACATATTTAGCAACACTTTGTTCATGCTACTGCAAGGTGGTTCTTTTGTGACAAAATATGTATACATACATGCAGTAGAAAGAAATCTTGGTTATATCAAGTGTTTGCCTCAAGTCTAGAAACGCCGTTAAGTTAATCCAGATAAGGCACATTATTTTTGACAGCCTGTGAAAACCATAGGACTGCTACATCCAAAGCTGTATTCGTTGATCTTCTGCTCCCAGCTCTGAACCCCCAGTCATGCACTTAGGGCTCAGCCAGAGGCACTTCTCATAAACTTGGCACCAGACTCACACTTGAAACACCAAATCCCAACTTCCATATTGTAACCCATATGTGCTCTAGCAGACTGTGCAACAGATCCCTGAGAACAGCTGTCCACAAAACACTCTGAGAAACAAGGATGAGCACTGGAAAGAAAATAAAAATTCCCAGGGACTTCTTCCTCAGTAGAGAGGTAAGTTACTGCTTGGTTTTCCAAAACCAAAGATAGCAGGCAAGCTCTTCTGGTCTCCAATAGAAACTGTTACAAACTTATTGAGAAGTGGTCACAGGGTTTTATGGAGTGACCTGAGTGATGAACAGACTTTGAAACAAAGTTTATTCAAGAGAAAAGGCAAGAAATCCACACCCACCCCACCCCAACTTTCTACCACTCAGAATATGGTTTCAATTCAAAATCATTTTATAGCCCAGTATACGGTGTGACATAAGGCTTGAAAGATGTGTCTGAAACATCATACTAAAGAATATTTTTACTGACTTCCTTAGCAGAAATATCTCAAATACTTTATCAGCAAAACTAGTCACTTTTAAGAGCTGAAATTTAAAGCTAACTATTGATTTTTAATGGCCTTCTCAGAGACAAAAAGATTAAAAGAATAGAAAAATCTGAAATATGCCTTTGATAGAAGTATTGTGCTTTTTTACAGTATTATGTTTCTATACATCTGAGAAAAACATAAAGTTAAATCAGTGTTTAACATAGGCAGATATTAACCTAGGACAACCTGGGGGAGTCAGTTAATGCCTTTGGTAACGTAGCAGAGAACAGCGCCTCCTAGAAACTCCAAAGGACACAGTCAATGTGCAGAAGGAAATGCATCTATTGCAGCAGCTTTGGGAAACTGAGAATAAGTTGCAAACTCCATCCAGAAGCACCCTATACTTGTAGGGGAGATTTAAGCTGATTCCTGAGCATAGAATAGCAGTGGGCAGGGCTGCAAGAAGTGATTCTGTGGGCTGTCAGTAAGGAATTGGCAGTGATACACTGGCAAAAAGAGCTGGCTACAAGGTCAGCTGCAGGTGGGGTGGGTGGTTGGATGAGGTCTGCTGTCACAAAGCAGCGGAGGGTAGCTGCAGCAAGGCTGCTGAACTTGGAGAGCTCAGGAAAGAACTCATTCACAAGTCTTCCTGCAGGTCAGATGATATCGGTGGGTGTAAATTCAGCCAGGGTAAGGTAGCTGAAACACTGGAAGTAGTGGACTGCTTAGATCAAGAATGCAGTGTGCACAGCAGTGGGATTTTTCCAGAAGCAGGCGTTCAACATAGCTAACAAGGTCCTTAGGCAGTCACAGCTATGTGAAGAGACCCAGGCCAATGTATCTCAGGTGTGTGAAATCTGCTCCCCTAATATGAAGGCACATTTACCAGATTTTACTGCATTTCCTTTTTTTTCCCCACCACCTGGGAATGCTTTTCTTCTTCTTCTAACTCTTCAGTTAAAGAATGTAAGATAGAGAAGTCCTTGGCTCTGGTGTCATTGGATGTTGTTAGCTTAGTTCTAATGTTTCTGGTTAGTGCTCACAGTTGCGTTGACAATTTTCAACAGAACACCCTAGAAATGGAATCTCACTTGCCTGACAGCCAGTCACTTCTCAGCAAGATGACAGAAAATACTTCTTCATCTATAATAAAATATGCATTTAGCCAGCCAACATATATTATTTACTAAACACAACGGTCAATATGCTAAGTATTCAGTGAGTACTCTTGACATCTGTGAAGACATTTGCTTGATAAATAGCGATGCTTTAAGTGTTCCTGCCATATGCTTTTTGCTACAATTTTAAGCAACAGACTGGGATGTTTTGCTCCTAATCAAAGTTTGGATACCTCTCCAACAGCTGAGAGACCACAGAGAGTCAGGCTGTTTAGCTTCTAGCAAGCTCCTTGAAAGCTCTTGTAATTTCACTTTTTGCCTTGAAGGAGAGCATTCACTGGGAAAGAGGTTGACTTTTCTGACCAGCTCTAATTACCAGCTCTGGCACTGATCCTGCTGTGAGACCTTTTGAGAGCCTTTGTTCCCCCATGTCCTTTCTTACTTTTTACCAGATTTTCTTATTTAGAATCAAGTTCTTGAGGAGGCTGGTTTTTACCATGTTTTTTTGCAGCTCTTGGCACAATTCATCTTTAATGTCAGATAATGTCATAACACAACTGTGACATTGCAGCATTGAGAGCTGAAAGGCCAAACTCCAGCAAGGGGACATCTGCCAGAAACTCCCACCAGCAGCATTCCCAATCCCCAGGTTGGGGCCAGGTCTCAGCATGACTCCTTCCCACGCCTAAGGAGCCCACTCTTTGCGGAAACAGCCCAAACACCTTCTTGGGTGGTGTTAGCATTTAACCAAGGAGCAGAAGAGGGGAAATGGCAGCCAGCCAAAGCCCTCTAAGCCTGCAGAGAGCCTGAGAGACATGTTCCCAGAGACAAGTCATTCCCTACAGCTTCTTTCTGTGGCTGCCCTCCTTAATTATCTCATTTATTACTTTGGGGGATTCACTGCTAACCCATGCATCTTTTGCAATCACATGAATGTGGTTGTTTTATACTAATAGCTCTTTTCAAAAAATTCAATACTGGTACATGGTTGACAAAAGAAAAAAAAAAAAAAAAAAGAGCTATTACAGTGGGTTACATCCAAAGTAGATACAGAAAAGCACAGTGGACCTAATTTGGCTTCATTGTATGCATTCAGATCAGATTGCCTCCATTTTGGCAGAAATTAGCCCAGCACTGGGACTACTGAAGCCTACCACTGTGCATAAACAATCATGGGCAAGAGTGTAAGACCAGCACTGCATTTCTGTACTTGACAAGGCCACTAAGTCTGCGTATTCTAGTTCCACACAAAAGGCACAAAAAGACATACCCCTATTTAAAGGAAAAATTGATGGTACCTTTACCCCTGCCGCCAGATCTGTGGTTACTTTAAGAGTGGACTGCAGTGATGTATGCAGTAGCCCTGCTCCTAGCCCGGGTCTTTGGGAACACATGACAATATACCTGCAATGCTAGGGAGCTGTCATTAAGTGCAACAGGCCTTCTTTTCTTCCTTCTCCTGCTCAGAACATCCCTTTCCACACACTCTTGTTTGACATAAAACTAGTAATAAGGTCTTATGTAAATAAAGTTAAACACTTTCTTTTTTTTTTTTTTTTTTTTAAAATTAAAAAGACTCTTAGAAGAACCATTCACTCAGACCATCAGTATTACTTCTGTAATAGTTCAGGGCATACAAACCAGCTTTCTTTAGTTACCCCTAACTCTGCCAAGACTGTCAGTGCAAGATTGCTGTGCTTTCAAACCGCCCTTCTTGGAGCAGAGGAAAAAAATAAACTAATTGCCATTACAAGTGTTTTTTTTCATTACTAGTGGTGGTTTTTTAACTCTAAGTACAGCCTGAATAGCTTGTGCAATTCTTTAGAGAAAATAGATACTTTAGTAATGCCTTTCATGTTGCAAAGGTGGCTACAGCAGGATGTTGGATAACTTATTTTTAATCTAACAAGAAACAGTTTATACTGAAAAAATTGTATACTAATTACAGTCTTTGCAGATTGTTCCTGTATAGTCAGGAATCTGCAAAAGCAGCATGGCAGGGACAAAATGCTTTCTACAACTCTCGTCCCTGTTTTCTTCATTCTCTGAGCAAACAGAAATCTCCACTTGGTCATATTGAATTTTTCTCACAATTTACGTGACCCAGTGAGCATTCTTCTGAAATTTCTGGATTTAAAGAAAGGTGTGACCAGACACATTTCAAACTTTTTGAACTTGCACGTCTCTCAGACAGAAATGCAAAATAGAACAAGATATGGAAGTTTAATACTTGTTCTTGCTGCATTTCTCTTCAGCAATTCTTCCTCTGCCCCCAGGTTGCATTCATACATCTATCATCAAACATTTTCATTGTGTGATCAATGAGACTGTGAATGAGGTGACTTACTCTGATGGCATACCCTCCTGCTGTATTTTAACAAAAGCAGAGATATGCAAAGGTGATCTGGAGTGCTAAATGCCCATATTCTATTCAGCTTTACATAATGTAAAGGATCTAAGCCAGACATCATGAAAAAGCATATTACCCTGTCTCATATGCATGTTCTAAGATGTACTCACTTGCAAAGATCACTGTATTTGTCATCTTCTGATTGCAGCTCATCTGTCAATACCTATGACCACCCATTGTACTGGAGCTCTGCCGGTGACTCCTACCAGGCTGTTGTATTATTCCTTTTAAAAGAATACTTTCATGCTGAGTGCTTTCTTACAAGTTCTTAACCATAAAGATTCTATATTCTACTGATTTATGACTGAAATCCAGGAGGAAATTTATATAATTTAGCAAAGCACAAAAGCCCCTTCATTTTTAGCTGTTGTACAGTCCATGGTACTAACATCCTTGAAATTCACTGGGAATGCAGTGTACCTAATCTCTGTGGCGGCAAATGCTCTCGTATCACTACATTAAACTTGCTGAAATGGTTCATGTTTTGATCATGTAATCACAAGAAAGAAATGAATTGGAGACTCAGTTGGGGAGCAAGTCAGGGAACTGCAAGATGAACAAGTAGCATGACAGCGTTTTTTCCACTGTATTCTAGCTACAGAAAGTCTATGGAGCTGAAATGAACAGCCTGAAGCCTGCTTTTTTTCCCATCATTGCAAAAGCCCCCATACCTTCTTTTAAATACTGTCCTTACTGCAACAACTATTATTTTTGTGTTTTTCACAATAACTGAGAACATCACTGACATTCCTTCCCTACATGCGAGATTTACAAGTGGGAAATACTGATTTCTTCACATTTTTCTGCTTGGCATTACTGCTTGACATGTTTCTTCTTTCATTTCTTATTCCCAACATACTCTAAATTTCCAGTAGTCAAGCAGTACTAAGCATTGTCATAGCTACATATAATATTAGAGTTAGTTCCAAATAAGATTTTTAGGCATCTGGAAAGATTTTAGTAATGTATATTTACCGTGGCCCTGAGTTGGCTTGAAGCATGAAATGGATCTGATTATAAACATCTTTTGTCATCTATTATTGAGATTTGGGAAAAAAAAAATAATAATAAAAAAGCTAAAATAATTAACTTCTGACAAACACAGACCAGAGAAGACAGGAGAAAAAAAAAAGTACAGTACACTTTGGACACTAATAAAGTCCTGCTATCACCTTCCAAAGCCAGTGTCCTGGCTGCCTTCTCCTCCTCATTACAGTGACCTGCAGTAAAAGTTAAACCACCTGGGTATGCACCATGTAACTCCCATCCCCATGGTCTTTTCTTCCTGCATGCTGGCCCTGAAGAAGCCCAGCTACCCTGGGTTAAAAGCAGTCCCCCAAGGCCTGGCTCAACCTGCTGCTTCTGCAATAGAGTGTGGCATAAACTGTGACAAAAGCAGGCAACATAGACATACAGCCATAGTCTTGGTGAGCAATGCACATATCACAAAGAATAACATAGCCTGGGTCTTCTTGTCAAGAAGAAGAAAATACAGCCTACAGTGAGTTTTAAAACCTTATAAAAATTAAACACACACAGGAAATAACAGCCTGTTCAAACAAGAAAGAACAAAATAAATCTTCCTTTACACCTCTGCACAGGCCACACTGTCTGTGCCTTGCCATATACACAATAATGAGGAAAAAATTCTCTCCTCTGCTGCAAGTGCCCCCCAGCACTACAATGTCTGAGAAATGCTCATCTGTTAGCCAAGACATGAGTAACATCCTTTACAAGATGTAGCCTAAGAGGGTGAGAAGCTTCACTATTAATATTACCTGCCAACATGATGCCTTGCTTTCCTAAAATGGATAGAGGAACATCATAGCTTCTTCTAGTGAAAAAAACATCAGCAGCCATTTGCCTCTATTAACTTTAGAGCACAGTCAGGAAGGAAGAGCATGTTTACAGTTCTGAAAGCAAATATTTATGTATTTGCCTAGATCCTCAATGGACTCTGATCCCACCTCAGTCAATGCTGTAAGTACTGGGGCACACCCAACACAAACGGGTTGCTAGGTCAATTGGTGGGTTCTTCATCTTTTTTTGCAATCATGCTGAAATTGTGTCTACCCTGGGATGAGACTCTCCAGCTGCCATTCTCACAGATATATTTCTGTTTATCCTTTAGGGCATTTTTAAGTTCTTGAACCATGTCTGTGCTGAAGGCAGGCCATGCAAAGGGATTCTGCTTTGCCCTGGCACAGCTGCCCAGCCCTGAGCTACCATCCCTGCACTGGTCAGTGCTGGCATGCCAGCTCACTAGGAATAGACTGGGAGCTCTGCCATTGCACCATACTACTTACTAGCATGCTCTTTGTCAAGTTCAGCAGATGTAATCTTCCTTATTTTGCCTCGTACTTTCCTATAAATGACTTTTCCCCCCCTTCATTTTAGCAGTTCAAGCTGAGCTTTGGCTTCCCTAGCTTCTTGCTTCCTTTGAACTGCACTGGTTCAATTATTATTACAGTCAGTGGTGCTTTAGTATTTATTTTTTACTGTATGCCTAGGTTTGCTATGTATCCTTTCATGAGTATGTCTTCTGAGTACAGTGTTTTTCTTGATTTATGAAAGGCTCAGCGTTTTATTCGAGAAATCCTTGTATGCTAGCTTTAACCCTTGACTTTTCCTGGCTTCACATTTTTTAGAATAGTTGAAGAAACCTGTTACCATTTTTATGCTTTTAGATTTGGTGTGTTTCTATACAGACTAGGTAGCTGCTGTCATTTTCTCCTCACCTCATCCCCCTGATACCTCTGCACAACCATCCTATTTATATTCCTCTATATTCATCTATATCTGTGTTTATATTCGTCTTCATTTTTATTAACTCTGGTACCTTCCACTTAGAGTTCAAAGAACTGTTTAAACCTTTTCCTTATCTCCCTAGCCTTCTCCATAATTTTTAAGGCTGATGAAAGATTTACAAGTCAAAACTCACACAGACTCCACAACAGCAGGGAGGGAGGTAGGGAGGGAGGGAAGATATAGTTCTCCCTGTTGACCTGAGCAGGTGATTCACCAAAGCAACATCATCTCTCCAGACTCTGCAGTTCTTTGGTTCTTCCCATTCTCAGCTAGGGATGGCTAAGATACAAATAAGGTAGCATATGACCTATCTTTAATAATAGGAAATAACCGCAAATCTATTCTACCTCTCTCTGACAGCAGTACTATGACACTGACCAAAAAGGGTCACTCACACATCACACCAATACTGCTATGGTATAGTTCAAGGTCTTTTCACAGTGTTGGATGCAATGTCCTGTGCATAGATTCAAAACTAGGTACCTAAATTTCCTGTGTAGCCAGTGGAGGTACGTAGACAACTCAGGGACTATTCAGGGCACCACAGTTCAATGCCAACAAAATATACCCACATGTTTTGATCCCATCTAAAGCCATCATGTCAGTGTCTTCTCTTTAAAAAGCTCTCAAGAAAATGCACTTGATTTATGTATAACATGTAACTGGAAAGCAGAAGTGGAATATCTCTCTTTTTTTCTAATACAGCTGGCTCTATCAGGGATAAATTCAGAAACACCAGGGAAATTCATCAGGGAAATCAGATACTGTCTTTTATTAAAACAAAAATGTTCCCAGATCTGATACCTAGTGTTATAATTTATTAATTTAGAATTCTCCCATATTATTCCATTCAATAATGAGCAATTCTTCACTTACAAGAACATTATGAGATATGACAGTCAACCCCATGTAAGAGATGCAAAGAAGGACAAGAGGAAGAGACTGGGACTATAGCATGAGATCTTGCCTGCTGCCTTGTGCTTTTTGCACTGCTCAGTTTATTTTACACCTGCACCTATACAAAGGGTTTATTCAAATTCTGCACTGGTTCTAAGTTTTAGTTTGACAGCTCTCAAAGCTGAAGTAATTTATCTAGAGAGCAGGCCTTGCTCCACTACTGAAAACATTCAGTTCCTTATCCTGTAATAGGGAAGAAAGGACAACTCATCTCCCAGAATCATTTGTTATTCTTAGCTCTCTAATGAGACTCCAGCCAAAAAACCCAATCTGCATCAGGTGAGATAATGGCTCTTGCTATGAGAAGACCTGTGCAAGACCAGGGGTTCATTTCACATGGTGCTTGTCTGGCAGTTACAGTGGCAGTAGGGACTGAATTCATGCTGAAGATCCTGGAAGTTAATTCAGCTCTGGGGTCTTTCAAAGGAGAAAGAGGAAAAAGCTAAAACCAGAAGAGCCTGAAATTAAATTTCTAAATATATCTGGGGGCTGTGCAGAGAATGATAATTTCCAGAGAGTTGGGGAATTTCAGAATTTCACTTTTAGTTTGGAAATGTTGGAATCTCCAGTGGTCCAGGGGTCCAGAGCCCCTGAAATGCTGTTTTTCAAAGTTTTGTCTCCCCCTCAACATACTAATGGAGTGAGAGGGCCCAGACAGACAGGTGACTGGGAAGTCTTAGAGCTGATACCTCTCAATTATTCTGGGGTCTTTCACAGCAAAGCAAACTGGCAAGAGGCCAGAGAGGACTCTGCCAGCCTCTTATCAGTCAGAATAGTCTCCTTGGGAAAATTACACCCCAATGAATCTTCACGTATTGACGTATTACTGTTGCATTGGGGGATTTTGAACTAGGTCTAATGACACTCAGGCATGCAAAGCACTGAACTACTGTTACTGTCATCTGTAGGAGCTGTTACCTCTGGAATGCTTCTTCAAAAAGAAAAACACCAAGTAAATAATTCCAGTCCCTGCATAGACATTCAGAAACTTTCCTTCAAGTCCCAATGTTTCTGCCTGGTTTAGTTTTCTGTTCACCAAAAGTATCCCTTTGGACAAAGGGACAAAAGTTTGACCACAAAGGAAAGATCCTGAATTCTTTATCACTAATTATTTTAAGAGGTCAGAGCTAAAGGACCTCTGGAGCATCTCAACTGGAGTCTCATGTTTCTGTGCCTGAGAAAGATCACTTTGAAGCAATGCCTCACTGCCATTCCATTTTATTTGACAATTGCTGACCATCAATGCCACGACCACCTTTGAAACTATAAGTTGCTCTTGAAAAAACTTCTGACAGGACCATCAAATGCAAAGCATGAAAGCTTTCCCAGTAAGTGCAGCCATTTGTCACTGCTCTTCTTATATTCAGCTCATCAGTCAAAACAGCAAGCACTTTTCTTGCTGTTTCAAAGAGAAGTTGCAAGTGCAAGTAAAAGTGTGAGGCTTACCTGGGTTAATCAGGTCAACAAAAGCAAGATTAACTGAGATATAGACAGCTGAAACATGTTTATTTGCCTTGGCCAAAGATAAAGTGCAAGGCTTGGTGACCTCCTAAGGCAGAAAGGGGACAGGGAAGTGTAACACTAAGCTCATACTCTGCCCTCAACTACAGCTGAGGTGCCTGTGGTGAGCTTGGTCTGATTTGCCTCATCAACTCCCAGCCCAAAAGCATGACAGAACTGGTAAAAGCCTCTGGTGGGCACTTGATTCCTGCACACTGAAGGGAAGCAGTCTGGTTAGTGTACATTTGCATTTAATTCACCACTATCTGCCATAATTCCAGGAACTCTTTTTGAAGGGTCAGGCAAAAGCAGGTTAAAAAGGGCTCAGAGCCCCTTCTCTGGATTTATGGTGAGATTATTCACCCTCATGAAAGCCACTATAAAGTTACTCTTCAATATACATCACCTTTGTTCTTTTTCTTTCAGAAATTAGCATGCACCAACTGACTAAGCCTATTAGAGAAAATTGACCCTTGAGTCATTTAGCTGAGGATTTGCCAAAGCCCAGAGGTATTTATTATTCTTATAAGCAATGAGGCATATGGTTGACTTTTCCAAAAGCCATTTCAGAAAGAAAAGTAAATGACCATTTCTTGAAATGGAAACAAGAGATATTTAAGAACCTTTAGTCCCAGTCCGGGCAGAAAGATTTCATCATAAAGCTATTAAAAATGCACAAAATATGCAGAATTGCTATGTCTGCTTCAGGATTAACACTTGAGAAACCACATTCTATGGCTCCTCAAAGGGTGATACTGCTCTACGCATGCTGCACAGGGGACATGGTCAGTGTCAACAGATGGGATAATGTTTATCAAGAGGATTTCATACCTGTGCTCCAAAAGTTAAATGGAGATGCTCTAGCAAAACTAGAGGAGTGTTCTTTATTTAAGAGGCAGCTGTCTAGCAAGAAAGCCTGGAGAAGTTTCAGTTTGAATGGAGTCAAGTTTGTAACTCAGAATTTGAATCTGCAGGAGGCTGGATTAAACAAGAGTTCAAAATTTCCCCCATTTTTGGCTTACCAGAGTTTAAATGCTGTCCATAAAGTGCTAAAATAGTGCTTCAGCAACAGCACAAAGCTGCCAGCAGAAACAAAAAAATTCTCTTTGAAGGAAATTTAACCAAAGCCAAACATCATTTGTAACTAAATAGCAAACAGGTAGCAAAAGCAAAAGAAAGATAAAAGATGCCTTATCCTCAGCCTCAAACCAGAGCAATGGCTCTGTACAACAATCTTCTTTTCAAAGCTTCCGTGCACAAGAACAAGATATTTTAAACCAAGTTCAAAAAAAAAAACCAAAACAAAAAAGAAAAAACGTTGGGGTTTTTTTGACACTATTTTGATAATTTATCTCTTCTTTGGAAGTCAAGGTCATAGTTTATCTAGTAGTAATAGGTAGTGTAATAAACCTAAAGACTAAATGCAACATCTGTCTTCAAAAATAAGACTCAATATGTTTAATGGACAAACCCATCTGACAATTTGATAAGCATAAGCATCAATGAACTTTACTGTTCTGTATTTAGGAAAGAGAAGAGTAAAATAAACGAAGGATTTTTTTGGTCACAGGATAAATTGTTAGTCTTATTACAGAATCTAATACTGGGGTTTTTATATGGACAGAGAATAAAAGATGTTCTTCACACACACTATATTCAGTTGGCTGCCTATGTCAGGAACTGGTGCTGCCAAATGTAAGGGCTACTTTCCCAGAATTTAAACAGCCCTGTTTAAAAAAAGAAAGATCAGTAATACCCAGACAAGAAAGATGCACAAAAGAATGAAGCATGAAAGAATGCGAAGTATCCCACTGCTCCGATGAAATCCAGAGACCCATTTCACTACGTGAAGACATTCTGCATGCTGCAGTAGTGCATATTTGTCCTTTTTCTGCCAAAGACTTCTATAAAAGGGTTTTCAAACTGCTTGGACAGTCTGTAGTCCTTCAGTTTAGAGCCCAGCTGGTGTTGTCTTTTCTAGCAAATAAACTAACTGTGTTTCCATTGCTATACCCAGTCACTGTTAGCTGCCAGATAAACTTTGCTGCTGTGGACAGCAACACTGGCCTCCCTTGGAAGAAATACAGAAAAACCTCAGCTTCTGGACTTAAAGTTGCAAAGAATTATGTTTTGGCACTCACTCAAGAAAGAAAGAGTGCCCAAGCATGCTGGAGTATCTACAACAAGAAAAAACACAAAAGTTGTGGTTATACACAACAGGAACATTCACATGACAAGGAATATTACAGGCATGACCGGTTCAATACGTATTTTGCTTCACCGAAAACATTAAAGACACACTGCCAAACCACAATGCATTAGTTCCTATGGAGCATCATTTGCTGTGAAATCTCTTAGGAATTTCAGAGAGACACTTCCCCACCAGAAAATGACATTTTGATAAAGCTCAGTTACTCATGGAAAGAGAGTAATTTACAGCAATTTCTTTTTTACAAAAAACATCCAAGTTAAAAGAGTGGGATATTATGATGCTGCTAAATACTCCTGCATCTCCTTTTTGATGAAGGAGAACATATTTTTTGTTTCAGAAGATAGTTTAATTTACAGTTAAAGAAACTAGAAATGAAATGTTGTAAATTAACTTGATTTACATGACTGTTGGGCATTTTAGATTTCTGAAAATTTCCAAGCAAGGATGCTTATGCTAATCTGAGATCCAGAACAAAAAACTGTGTGCAATTCGGGATTAGCTTCCTTTGACTCAAGAAGCTTGTTAGGTGCTGGCATTACAGCTTGCTTTGAGTTACTAACTGACTGGGATAATTAAGACTCACAAAGATTGTTGCAGTATTCTAATTATGGCAAGTACATGTCCCTTAAATCCATTTGCTGTTGAACAAAGGGTGTTTTGCTATCCACATTTCTTGGTGCTACATCCACAGCAGCATGCTGTCACTTCCCCATGTGGAGAGTATTTAAAAAATTCAACCATTAGAAAGACAAAGAAAGAATAATCAGAGAGGGCAGGAGATAATTGCATGTGAGGGTTTTCTTAACTAATCCTGCTCCTGGAAAAGGTGTTCTTCAAATATACATCAAGTTACAGTACGCACTATAGGCACGCTCCAAACCACAAATGCTCCCTGGATGCCAGACCACTTTCCTCCTACCTGAATCCCCTTGCTCCAGCCCAAGGACAGCTCCCAGTCCTTGGGCTTGCAGGCTCTGAGAGACACCTGCAAGAGCCAAATCTGGGCCCGTCCTTTTACATACCATCTCACAAGGGCACAGAGAGAGAGGGACCAGGGCGTGTCAGTCCTCACTGTTCTTCAAACATCTTTGTAGGCCTTTATGATTACATACATTTGCATTATTTCCTCATTATGAAAAAGCAAACTTTCACCCTCTAGCACTCGCTGCTCTTTGTAGAAATGTAGCATTTTGCACAGTACATGACTTTGGCTTGCTTATTATTCCTTTCTGAATATTTCCTTTTCAGGTTTGGATCTCTGCAGTTCAGGTTAACATTACTTATCTCCATCACACAAATTTGCAGTACACGGTCAATGGTCTACCTAGACAGCTGGGTTCATATACATTTCCTAGGAGATACAGCTTCAAGGAGAAAAGCGTTTTTTTCCTTTCTAACTGAAATTTTATTAAACATTTCATTTAGCAGTTTCTAGTTAAACTTAATGCTCCCAATCTAATATATTCCAAAGCCTCCGGTTTTCTTGCACATATTGCTGAAAGGAGCAGATTCAGAATTAATAATACACAATTTGGTTTCAGCTCATGGACTTTCAACCATCCCCATATTTTTTGCCATCTTTTCTAATTCAGTAGGATTCAGATGGCTTAAAATTAACTTTACCATTTTTGCCAAATAATATTTGTTCAAATTTGAACAAATTGGTTCTCAGCATAGTGAGTAACAAGGCAGCAACAGAATGTGGATGGGATAGTCAATTTTATTCTCTTATTTCCACCACTGCAAGTTTGCAAAACATATTTCAGCCCACAGGTGCCAGAACATTTGTACAGCTTTCCCCAATCCAAACTGGGCTAAAAAAGAAACATCTCAAAAGGAGCAAATTGAAAATCTGAAGAAAAAAATTAAAATTCCGTGCATTCAAAACACTTTATTTCAGCTTCCCAATCACAAATTCGCTTATAGTTGAAAATGGAAAGCTCTCTTGAGGTCCAAATGCTCCCATTCCTTCACACTATAGTGTGAAGACCAAAACGAAATGCAGTGCAAAGGGTATGGCTGGTGACATACCGAAGGGCTGGAAACCAGAGTTTGAGAAGGTCATGAGCTGGTGTCAGTTTTTGTAGCCTCACTGAAAAGAAGGGGAGGTAAGACAAGTCTTTGGAGCATCAAACTTTTCATTTGCTACCAAATAAAATGACCTGGCACACAGCTGTGAGTAAAGGATCAGCCAGGCAGGGGAAGTTGTAGGAGCATGTCCCTTTAACAGAGCAATGAACTCAGTTGACTAATGGCAGGACAAAAGGTAAACTGTTTCTAATTCTCTGATGAAAGCCATCAGAGGGAAAAAAGAAAAGTGTAAAATTCAGCATCAGTAATGTAACCCCTCACCTTCTCAGCTCAGAACAAGCAACTTACAGAGAGAACTCTTCCTAAATGTCAAAGCCATTAAAATACTACATGCAGGTAAGTATAAAGAAAGCAGGTTAGTTAGGTGGCCATTCTACATATCCAATGGCACTTCTCTTATAAAGTTTCTCTTACTTCTTTCATTCACAGTGTTTTCAACCACACTGTTTGGAGGAAGAATTAAAAATAATGAAAGGAAAACCCACAAAAAATAAAAAAGTCCTCTCAGCTATTTCTAACACACAATGAATATTGATTGCTTTCTGATTTTCATAGAAATTTGTCAGAATCTTGTCAGTGCAAGATTGATTTCTCTGCTTCTGGGAATGGTAGGTTATCAATATAATTGCTACCATCAGTACTTTTTCACAATCCTTCTTGACGTTTCTCATCCAGTGGCAAATTAGTGCCATGGTGACTATTTCCTCACCTGAACCAGCTACCAATTCACAAGGATTTCAATTACTTTTTTTTTTTTTTTTTTCCTTCTCCCTCTGGTAGAAAAGACCTCCCCCAGCCCCAAACCACCATCTTTTTATTATTACTGAACACTACAGAAACATTAACTAAAAGCCTAAATAACCATGTATCTTTCTGATGCTCCTATTTCAGCAGGTAGCTGATTCAATGTATTCAAGCAATATGGTGTACATGCAAATTGTACCTTCACCATGCATCTGGTGAGAGCACAGGGAATTTAGTGAACCTCAAGGCTTATGTTGCATTACTACATTTTGAAAGTAAATAACAAAGCAGCAGAGTCAGACAGGTGCTGATCATACACATAAACCAAGCATATGTTGCTACCAAACCCAGGAGGTGCTGAGCAGCTCCAGCCCCACAGGAGGTTTCATATGCTCATCATCACCTTTCCGCATCAACCTACCAAGATGTGCTTAATCCATTAAAAACACCACTACAGAGTGACTGGCTGCACTGCAACCCTCCCGCTTTTCCAACTTCGATGACCATTCCTGTCACAATTTTTTAGCCAACTTGTTTCTCAAGCGCTAGTTTCATTATAACTTGCAAATAAACTCTACTCTCTTATGGGGCAGCAGGTAATGAATAAAAGCATCTGAAGCTCACTGAACAAATCAGGCATGGGGCTTGACTTACCAATCTGTCCACAAAAGATTTTCCCATATCGCCTAAACATGGCATCCAGACTTTGGTCATCCTATACACATTATGAGAGCAGAAAGAGTGCTACAAGGGTGAAAACACTCATCCATGCATGTACCAAATCCAAATCAGTGCTCTGAGGCTGAGCCAGGTTTGTTTATGACCCTCTTGCCAACTCTCCATCAAGAAGAAAAGCACGCCATAAGCGCTAATTGGGGACCCATTGAAGTCGCTGAGCTTTGGAGCAGACTTTCAGTTCTACCATCACATCTTACCTGTGGCTTCCTTACATACAATGAGGTGCCCCAGTGAGCAGACAAGTGCTTAATCCCCCCACCTCACACACCCACAAAGAAAAAAAAAAAAAAAAAAAAAAAAAAAAAAAAAAAAAAAAAAAAAAAAAAAAAAAAAAAAACAA
>NW_009937046.1:95993-114330 GCF_000696875.1 Nestor notabilis
AAAAAAAAAAAAAAAAAAAAAAAGAAGTCAGAGCATACATCTGGGTGGAAACATGGCTTTAATCCCAACCTGTGTGCCAAAAAGGCAACTACTAGTAATGTTGCATCCCTATCCCTGGGATGTTTTAAATTCCTGTTGTATTTCTGGACACCTTCCTCAGGCCTCTGAACATTCAGGTACCTAGTTTCAATCCCAGTGAAATCAAACAAACAAGTGTTGAACAGTTTGCATACTTCTTTTGGTTGAGTGGAAGTTTACTTCCAAACCAAGTCCATCTCTAAACTTTTGCCATTTATCTGCCTCCCGCAGAGGCTTTCAGATGCTGTCAGCCAGCTCTGTCCCATTCGCAGCTGCAGGCACACACAACAGCGTGGTGAACGACACATTAATAATTCATCTCATGATAACAGGACTAGCAGCAATAATACCTTTATTGTGGCTAACAGGAACTCACAAAGTCTTTGACAAAACCCTGCTCAGTTCTGTGAAGCACAAATTTGCTGTAAATCTCCATAATAGATATAAAGGTGGCCAACTTAGATAACGTAGAGTTTGCTGTCAGCCTGGGATATAGGCTGTGCTGAAGCTGTACATAACACCAGATCACCATCCCAAGATGCACACCATCTCCTAAGCTTTACTGCCAACACGTAACCACAAATTATCTACCCTGCATTCAGGAAGGAACAACTGTTTGCATGGAGGAAGCTTATTTAAATGTTAGCAGGGCTGTGTAAGCAGCACTCCCAGCAGTGTTTAAGGTTGCAGAGAACCTAATCCTGAGAACTAATTTGGCAGCAGCTATGGTATTACAAGGTTAGACACAAATTCACTTTTATTGAACTCCTGGCCTATCAAACATACATTTAAAACAGATAAATATGTACAGCATAAACAAGTCAAAGGGATTACCAGGATTAGCCAGTCTTCCCTGCTGCTGCCAACATTACAGGCAATCCCTCTTATAGAGCTAGTGCAGCACATCATGAGTGCACAGTACCTATAAATCACATACACTTGATGAACAAATGCACTCACTGTGAAATGTCAAAGACACATGTAAAAAAGGTTTTGATATCTGCTCCTTCCTCCTCCTTGCCAAAAGGAAAATATTGGAAACGGCACATGCCTGTGAATAGCATCACAAGGTCAGCCACCGCCAGGCCCAGCTCAGCACTGCAGCTGACAAACTCATTTCAGCATGTGAATCTCTTTCAAGTGAAGCCTCGAATACATTAAGTTATTCCTGTTAGCCCTCCAAAACACTGCAGGTCTGCTCACTTAACAAAGACTTACAGAAGCCTTCTGCATCTAGTTTGTACTATCTGGAAGACCCTGTGGGTTGTAGAGCCCTGTGCTACTGCTGGGCAATTGACTACTTCATGCCCCAAACCACAGGAGTGTCACTGTCTAGGTCAGAGAGGAAACACCAGGGGCAGCTTGGAGGTTAGTTTTGAACTAAAAAGCTTTTTGTTGGCTTTTTTTTTTTTTTTTTTTAAGATGGAGAACTTGATATTTTTTGTTCCAATCCATTACAATACTAACACTAAGCATCTCATGCAGCATTTGGGGGGACTCTGGGTATCTGTAGCAAGGGATTGTACTCAATTAGAAACAGCCCCCTGTTCTGAAAGCTAAAGGTGTTTATCTTCTATAAAATAACACAAATACTCTTCTATAATATATAGGTATGGATACACACATCCATACCCATCCTTCTTGTATTTAAAAAGTGCCTCATTAATATTCTACAGTAGTGAGGTCTGTCTAGTGAAGCATTAATTTAATGTTTCTCAAACAAAGTTCTTGTTCTGCTTGATCTACTTCGTAAATGTTTGGTAATCTATCTTGATATGCTCCTGTCTGTCAGGGGCTGCTACATACTTCATGCTTTTGCTGGAAAAGGCAGACAGTGGCACTTCCAGGTACCTTCCTGGGACAATACAGCCTTTCTTCCTTAATTATATATGAGAACAGTTTCACTGATTTTTCAAGCTTATATGAGACATAAATCATTTGAAGCAATACTCGGTATTTATGGTCAGCATTTAACCATATGTAAAGAAATAGCAATGCTTAACATGGACTAGAAATGTCTTCGATCTTCCTTTCCTTCACTATGGATGAGTACAAGCTTTTCACCAAGGATTTAGTATTGCAAAATTACAGGACAATTTGCATGGAAAAAGATTCCTTCATTTTTGAAATTTATTTCTGCTGTATATATCTTTTTGGGGTAAGGTTTTTGAGGATTTTTTTCCCCTTAATAATTTTGGATTTCACAGACTAGGTTAATTTCATTTCTTTAGTCACTAAACTGGAATGATGTCAAATTTGATAGCCATATAAGATGATTCATCATGATATTCACATGATATTATTCTTTCTAAATCCCTCTTCTTCGACTAGGAAAGGCCAAATAACAGAAGTTGCTACCAGTGCTACACCCATGAGTTGTAGCTGGCCTCACAGTAGGGCCAAGGTGACACCTTCCTCCTCTTTGCTGCCTATTCATCCTGCAGGCATCTGGGCCACCTCCAAGCCTGGGGCAGATGGAACAACCTTCTTTTGGCTTAAGGGTTCTCCCCTTCCTCGCTATTTTCCCAGTGTTGCTCACACTGCTATACAACATTTGCTTGAGGCTTTAAGCCCTTGGCCCCTCTTTTTACCTGCCACCCTCCCTCAGGGTGCTGGAAGACTGGAGGCACACAGGAAAGTGAGCAAGCTACCCTGGCAGGGACACATGATTGTGCTTGAAGAGACTGATGCACAAGCACTAGAAACTGCACAAATAAAAAAGTCTTCCCAAGTATCTGCTGGCTTGAAAACCAGTCACCTTCACAGTGTCAAAAGAGGAAATGTCGTGGGCACAGCACCCTTGAGGGCCACGGCCAGAATGGGAACACACAGCCATGGCTGGGCTGAACAGTGTTAGGCTGACACAAGAAAGTTTGCAGATAAGTTTCCCATGACACTCTTATTTTGTCTCATTTCATGCTCCTCTGCTGTCCTTCAAACATGTCAAATGGACAGCCTTGAAATCCCTCTCAAGAACATTTGGGTTTCACCCAGAAGAATTTATTTCATTCACCTCAAGCTAATGTCTGCCTCCCAAAACCAGCCACAGCAGCACCCCTGACAGCAGGCTTAGCTGGACAGGACCCAGACAGAGAACCCATGGTATCGCTTTCCACTGAACAATTGTTAACAATCAACTAAAGACAAGTTCCTCAAAACCACCTATGTCCCTCTGATCAAACATGAAATACAGATCCAGGTACTTCAGCACAGGGAGGAATACGAAATCAAGAGGCAGAAATTATTTTACTTGCTTTTTTTCTTGCTATAACTTGAACTGAGACCAAACTTCATACAGTGGGAACCACCAAGACAAGGTCTCTTGCAAAAGCAGTTGCCACCGCACAGGGAGGGGTGGGTGGACAGGGTACATACAAGTGCCGCAGGCCTCCATGTCAGCACAAGGTTGCACATCTCCAACCAGGACCACATGGTGTTTCCCCAACAGCATCTGGGCATAGAGGGAGTACTTCTGAACAGCCATGAGGCTCTGGGAGAGATAAAATAAAGGTACCTGTAACAGAGTAAAAAAAGCCGAGAAGCTGGATGGGAAAGTCAGCCAAATCAGCTCAGACACCAATGCAAAGTGTTATCCCCCTGCATAAATCCTCTCTCCAAAGGGCAAGAAGCATGCAAGGCAGTTGCTTAGCTACTACACCTGAACTTTGTGCAACTCAATAATCCTCTGCCATCTGCTAATGGTATTTCACTGTAAAAATTCCTAAATTGCCTATACGTGCTGCGAGTGGTATCTTCTTTCATGAAACTTACTAGCACAATCATGTAAAAAAAAAAAAAAATAAAAAACACAAACCTGCATTTGCTATCTATGTTTGCATATGTTGGCAGCAAATTGAAGGTAAGAAATAAAGACAGAGATAGCAGTTTCAAGAGAAAAGATTTGTGGTTCATGAGTGCTAGGACTGTGCACAATGTGTTACTGAGCATGGCCTCAGAGGAGCACATTCTTTAGGTTTCTCTCCCAGCCCCTATAAAGTTCTGACATTTGGAAGTTCCTTAGGTATAGTCCTTGAGTTTCTCCTTTTTGATAGCACTAGTATAGTTTCCCCTGGATTCTGAAGTAGTTTGTCCTTCAGAGATACTAGTTCTCCTGCACAAAAAATAGGGATGATTTTCAGTGGAGCGCTGCTTTAGAGCTGTAGAAAATTAGCCTCCCTTTCCAAGTAAAGACAAGTCTTCCAGCTCTGAGCCAAGGTCATTGCCAATCAGAGAACATGACAGAACCTGTAGAAAGATGCCTGCTTTCAGGGAGTCAACATGCCTTGGCATGTGGTGATAAATAAATGGGGATTTCAGTTACCATCTTGTCTACTTTTCAGTGAGAAGAGAGGACCCTTTTCCTCTGAGAGGTGATAGATGCCCAATTCCTCTTTCGTCTATGCAAGACACGGTTTCAGATGAGCTCTATCAATGATGTTTGATGCACAGGTATGCAGGTGGGAACATGTTCTGGAGCTCACATTTATCCAGCACCATTACCGGGTCAGGAAATATAACTGCTAGTTAACACGAAACTGCGTGGGAAGCACCAAAGCTTCCCTCTTCCCACTCCCAACACCTACCATGACTTTTATTTATTTTTAAGGTGCTTCTTTATAGTGAAAAAAACCTTCTTTCATTTGGTGGTGGGTTGACCTTGGCTGGATGCCAGGTACCCACCAAAGCCCCTCGATCACTGCCCTCCTCAGATAGATGGGGGAAAAAATATGATGAAAGGCTTATAGATTCATATAAGGACAAGGAGATCACTCACCAATTACCATCATGGGCAAAACAGACTTGGACTTGGGGAAATTAGTTTCAAGTTATTACAAATAAAATCTGAGTGGGCTAATGAGAAATAAAACCAAGTCTTAAAAACACTTTCCCCCCACCCCTCCCTTCTTCCCAGGCTTAACTTTAATCCTGATTTTCTCTGCCTCCTCCCTGCGGCAGCACCGGGGGACAGGGAATGAGGGTTGTGGTCCGTTCATCACATATATTTTCTGCTGCTCCTTCCTCCTCAGGGCAGGACTCCTCTTGCCATGCCCAGTGAGGGGTCCCTCCCATGGGACACAGTCCTCCATGAACTTCTCCAAGCTAAGTCCTTCCCACAGGCTGCAGTTCTTCACAAACTGCTCCAGCGTGGGTCCCTTGCACAGGGTGCAGTCCTTCAGGAACAGACTGTTCCAGTGTGGGTCCCCTGCTGGGTCACCAGTCCTGCAGCAAACCAGCCCCAGTGCAGGTTTCCCACAGGGTCACAGCCTGCATCAAAGGGCATCCCCCTGCTCTGGGGTGGGGTCCTTCCCAGGCTGCAGGTGGATATCTGCACCCCCACTAGCCTCCATGGACTGCAGGGGCACAGCCTGACTCACCATGGTCTGCACCACAGGCTGCCGTGGCACCTGGAGCACCTCCTGCCCTCCTTCTTCACTGACTCTGGCATCTGCAGAGCTGTTCTTCTCACATATTCTCACTCCTCACTCTGGCTGCAATTGCTTCAGCTGTTTTCTCCTTCTTAAACATGTTATCCGGGAGACACCATCACCAGCTGGCTCAGTCTTAGCCAGTGGCAGGTCCACCTTGAAGCTGGCTCGCATTGGCTCTATCAGACAAGGGGAAAGCTTCTAGCAGCTTCTCAGAGAAGCCACCCCCGTAGCACTCCCACTACCAAAAGATTGCCACACAAACCCAGTACACATTTACAGTCAGAATAACCATGTTCAACAGGTTTTAAATATACTATGTGCATGCACATAATCACATGTGCAGGTTAAAAGAAAGACTGTGAGTTTAGTACAAGCAAGTCCCTTGTTTCCCATCCATCCCAGAGGCATCCAACCTAGCATGTCTTATGACACACAGGGGAGGCTTACTAGTGTATTAAAAGAATTCAAAATGAAAATAGAGGTCAAGCAAGTATTGGAGAGGTGGAGCAGAAGAGGAAGACAGTCATTAAGATTTTGGGAAAGTTTGAAGAGTTTCACTCTTTTTCCAGTGAAGAAAGATTAGTGTTTGGAAATGATTCCTGTATGTCTCAGGCCTGGGCACCTTGGAACAAGAGTGGTCACTTCTCATTTCTGTTTGACCTTGAGATCATAACTGCTAAAGCAGCATCAGTGTGTTTCTGTTAGTAAGTGTCAGTCACTGAGCTGAAGATTAAGGTAGCATGAAGACTAAATTGCCACTCAAGTCTTTTAGTAAAATGGAAAAATTGCTAACTAGCCTATATTACTACATAAAGACTAGAGGTTAAAAATGGCAACTTCTGTACTTTGGGTTCCCAAGTTGTGTGATACACTGAAAATAGGATCAGTATTGACTTTAAAATGATACAGCTTAAGTAAAAACAGCAAAGACCTTTCCCAACTCTCCATACTAATACAGGAGCTCCATCTTTTTCTGTGTGTGTTTTATTTTAAATGTTGTATAAAATACACAGTGCATAATGAAAGGATGTTTAAATATTTTGCATACAGTTCCTTGCTAATTCTGCATTTTTCTAAGCAGTATTTCACAACAGTTGAAACTGAAGTCTCTGTAGTGAGATATATACATCACCATTGATATCATTATTGATATATAGTTCAAGAAATAGAAGAATCAGACCAAGACAACTGCATATTTTTTGTGAAATTGAAGTGCACCTCAGACATCACTTTTACCTCCTCTTATGGAGGGAAGCCAGCTGTCACTGCACTAAAACCAAGGAAGCTGCTTGGGTAAGGCTAAAAGGAGACCCAATGGACTTCATCCACTGTCTACTCAAATGTGTTTGTAGTTGCAAGCTATAATCTACCACAAATAGCCACATTTAAAGAATGCAATTACACGGAACAAAGCTGATGACTCTTTCAACGCACAGAAACCATTAGAAAATGGTGACCAGTTGCAACGTATTATTTCTTTGCTCCAGAGAAATAAATTGATTATGTGTTGGCTGATTTTCTGTCACACATAAGTGGAGGTGTGCTTACAAAAATCTACTCAAACCTGCCAGCTCTATCCCTGATGTTCTCAGGGCAGGCACACAGAAGGAAAATAAGCTGTTCTGGACATGCTGGGGAGGATCCAAGAACTCCATTTGCTATTGCAGCCACTAACATCCAGTATAGGTGAGTAAAAATGGCAGCATTGCTGGAGATGCACCTGCTCCCTCTGAAAAGAGGTTACTGTCCAAAGATAGGGCTGTCAAATAGCTACTTGCGCATTAAGCCCAAATCCAAACACAAAACTCTAATAGGACAGTTTCTGATAGAGGCTGAACTTGGTACACCTTCACGTTTTGCCATCGTTTTGCACCAAAAATCACGCGGTAACACTGAAACATCTTGATATTTACTGGGCAGTTGGTCCTTACTGAAAAATGAGGCAATCAAAGTTTACAAAAGATGCTATCCACCAGGTGGTTTCCTACCCCTTTTCCTTGTTAACAATTAACCTGAGATTTTCATTATACATCCAGCTCACCCAACAGAAGAGAACTTAAGCATCTTAGACTAATTTCACAATGGTTTTCACGCAAAGGTTGGTGACATTACTCCGATTTCCAGGGAAACAGAAATAGTTTATGCTCCAAATTTCACAGCATCCCAAAAGAGCATTCTTGGATATCTCCCAAACCTTAACCTTTAATAACTAAATTCTGAGGGGTTTACTACCACTATTCAAGTATTTGTTATGTACTAGGAATCACAGAAAGGTTAGAGTTAGAAAGGACCTTAAGGTCATCTAGTTCCAACCCCCCTGCCATGGATAGGGACACCTCAAACTAGAAAGTGTCATCCAAGGCTCTGTCCAACCTGGCCTTGAAGCAGCTTTTCAATCTGTTATAGCCAAAAATCACTCCAGTGTCTGTTCCCATGCAGTTCAGCTGTGACGAAGAGGTTTCATTATTTGGAAGGAAGTGATATTTACTGGACAGAAAATATTTCAATTTTTTGGGGGTGATTTTTTTCTTTTCAGTCCTATTTTTAACTCTCAGTATAAGAACAAACTAACATTCTTTGTAATAATTTTCCCAGTATTTTACATTCTAAGAAAAGTAGATTCAGCCCCCATTCTAATTGGATCCTCTAGTAGTGATTAAATTCACTCAGCTGTTGTTTTTTCAGCTGGGATAGAGTTAATTTTCTTCCTAGTAGCTTGTGCAGTGCTGTGTTTTGGCTTTAGTCTGAGAACAGTGCTGATAACACACCGATGTCTTAGTTAAGTAGCACCTTGATCAAGGACTTTTCAGTCTCTCATGCTCTGCCAATGAGGAGTGGCAGAGGAAGCCAGAAGGAAGCAGAGACAGGACACCTGACCCAAACTGGCCACCAAAAGGGTGTTCCATACCACAACACATCATGACCAGTACATAAACTGGGGGGAGGTGGCTGGAAGGGGCCGATCGCTGCTCAGACATGAGCTGGTCATTGAGTGGTGAGCAGCTGTATTGTGCATCACTTTTGATTGTTGTTTTTTTAGTTTCATCTTGTTTTCCTTTTGTTATTATTATTAATAGTATTATATTATACCTCATTTTAGTTATTAAACTGTTCTTATCTCAACCCCTGGGGTTTAACTTGGGTTAAACCATGACACAGTTTATCCCCAGGCAAACTATGCATAGGCAGCATTCATTTTAAAGATTCCTCACTAAACTTCTGACACTTTAAAAAGAAAATTTTTTTACTGGGAATTGAAAGATAAAGTAGTTTATAAACAGTAAAAAATAAACAAACACACAAACAAAAAAAAAAACAACCCACAATCATCCTCAGAATTTCAAATTAAAAATAAGCACTGACAAAAGAAAAAAAAGCAAACAAAAAAAAAAACCCAACCAACTCGCAATGAAAAACTGAAATGGTCCCTTAAATGCAGATAAAGCTTGGGTTACTCCATGTAGCTCAAATTAACAAAGCCACAGGGTTGCACTCCTCTCACACAGCATTTGGGTGATCCAAACAACTCTCAGCCTCCAGCATTGTCAAGGCAGGTCACAGACTCCCTGGCTGCTGGAGGAGCACTTTTCAAAGGCTATCTTGGGCTTCGCTCTGCCTGCAAAGCAGGTGCTGCTTATCTCTGGTGCAAGGCTCTGTCCAGAGCGATGACCTTGAAAAGTAATTTTGATCAATATCTGTTAGGGCTGAGATTAAGCAAGAGCATGCACTGGTGGAGAGGCTGAAGAAAAGTTATCAGACTGGCAAAGACCATGGTTTTGTAATTTCTTTTGAGTTTTGCTCTTTGATATTAACTGCTACAGTCATGCCACCAATTTCATCTTTTTACCTCTAATTTTTCACCATTTCTACATATAACAGCAGCAACACATAGTGATGGTCTATATATCAGTCCTTGGACCTGGCTGAAAGGATTAAAGTCTAACTGGTTTATTGCACTAAGCTTGGGTTTGTATCCCAGTCAAGACACACTTAAGAAAACCATGGAAGCAGTAATACTCCTAACTTGCAGAGAGTGCTAAGCTACCACCTTAGAGAAAGAGGGACAGAACAGTTGCAATAATCATGATAAGCATTTCATTAGAAAAAAATATAAAGAAAAACCCCAAAACAAACAGACCAAAATCCCCCCAAAACAACAAACAAAAAATCCACCAAACAACAAGAAAAACTTCTGCTTTATCTTACCGAATCAGACAGAGGGATTTGTACCTTAGGAGCCTGGAGGTGATGAATCTCAAAAATTAGTTATCTTCTATTTAACCAGCCTGCTTACTTGCAATAGAAGGTTAAAAACAGTCTCTTTTGGATCAAACACCAAATTCCCTTTTGCATTCATGGAAAGACTTCTTTCAGCTAAAGTAATTTCAGGATTTTCAGATAAAATATTTAGAGTAAAAGGAAATTTTGCAGCAAGTAAAGCCTTTTAAAAAAAGTTTTACTTCCTAAATATTAAAAATATTTAATTTTAAAAAATGCTTTGCTTGAAGTCTTCATAGAAGAAAACAAACTAGAACAATGTTGGAGAAATATTTTCCAGATATCATGGTGGTATAGTCACAGCTTCATTACTGTCACAAAAAACTTAATTGCAATAGGTTTTTGCCAGCTCTATCTACGTCTCACTTCCTATGCAGGTAGCAGTGTTAAAATAAAATGCCTTCTCTTCAGGAAGTGTAATTAAATAAAATGGGCATATAACTAAGGAAATGAGTCCTTTCAGATTCATTTAAGAAATAGTACACTGGTGCTGGGAATCTACCAAGGACTGTAAATCCTGGCTGAAGAACAGGCATAGGGCTTCCAGAGAGATTGCTGGGAGTATCTCTTCTTTCAGAGGACATATTTGATTGATAAAGGCAGAGAGCTGGTGTATTTTTCTCCAGGAAAGTAAACCACCCTCTCATTCCTAAATTTCCAAAACATTTTGGTGGCCTTACTCTCAACTACTGACTGTATGTGTTGTTCTGCATTATTCCATAATTTGTTTTTAATTCTAAATTGCTCACGCAATGTTATGCTAATAATACAAGTATTGGGCAATATAAGCAGAGTATTAAGTATTAATTGTTATCTTAACTCCATTGCACTTTCTCCACAGACTTTTTCTTTTTCCTTTTTTATGTTTATAACTCAATACTTTACCATCTATCTGTATGCCAGGAACAGCTGTATTTTCTTACAGTTCCCACACTGTGGAAGTACCCTGACAGTGGCTCTGAATCCTGTGAAAACACAGATTCCACAGTCATTACGGAAATCTGTTCAGTAAAATCACTCCGGAAATACATATATATACATATATAGTCTTAATATGTAGCTGTGTCTTCATTACCAGTCAGCTTCTATGGTTACTTGGTAGCAGCTATGAGGGTCTAATTATGACACCCATAATGATTATCATGATTACAGGAGAACCACAACAACAGCGATTCATGCATCCTCTCAAACGGGGGAGGGGTTTCTTGCTTTGAGACACAATTGAGCAGTTTGTACCTGTGGGTGCTCAGTGTACAGACAGACTGTTTCAGGTTTTCGAGAGCTGCACTGGGATAGAGAATGCAACAACTATGAAGTATTTCTATCTGAAGGAAACCCGAGTCATACCAAGTGCAGACAGGGCAATGAGATTTTATCCTGGACAGGACAGGGAGGTTACAGGAGTTAACAAGCTATGGAGGTGCCATTTCAGTTTTTCATTCCAAGTAGGAGAAAGTCCTCAGCGCAAATTCTTCCATAATTAGCCTTTATAGCAGGGTAGGCATGTTAGACATGCCTGAAACTAGGAGAATCTGGCGACTGTGGCAAGCAAGACACAATACTGTAAAGGACTTTTGATATTCAGCAATGAACTTATTTTTTTTTTTTGACTAAAAATGTTTCATCTTCCATCAGAAACTCTGCTTTGCAGGCAGAGGCAGTGAGTCTTCAGCGATAGGTGTCATTAAAGAAGTCTTCATTCCTCTGATTACACACTTGTACAAATTAAAACTTTTTTCCGAGGAACTGGAAACAAAGGGTTTATCCTAAACCCACAAATCATTTAAGATTTCAAATTAACAATGAAAAAATTGAAGGGTTCTAGACACATAGTTGGCGTCAATAGCTAAAAAGATTGCAAGATATTCAAGCTTCAAATCTAAGCAGCTTAAAAGGACAACAAAACCACTTTCTAGCTTTCTCAAGTTTTCAACAGCATCTGGCAAAAATCCCTTCCCAAAAGTGAGCAGCAAGGGACGGATGGGCTGCATGCCATTTCCCCTGCTTTGGCACCCTTCGTTCAGCAACGCAAAGTGAGGTGTGGTTCAGACCCCAGATGGAAACTCACAGAAACACAGAAGGATCATTACCCTTGCACACACCTGAGTACGACATCCATCTAGCAGTAAAACAGCATGCTGCTTTCCTCCCTGGCCCCCCAACTTTCTTTATAAAAGCTTCCATATTATCATCAACAGGAGTAGTGCAAAATAAGTCAATTTTCTCCCCAGTTATGTAGGCTGTTCTTAAGCTCAAAGCTGTGCAACCCAGACTTTCAGACTTTAGTTTGGAGTTTAAATACTGCACCGGGGAGAGCATGCAACACTACTGTTCCCTTGGGCTCCAGTCCATAGCACACACTCATCTCATCTCTTTAGAAGAGCTACCAAAGTCTGCTGTGGGGCTTTAACTAGGCTGACACATTTATAGAGTTGCTTACTCAAAACAACACCACCACTACCACTAATCCATCTGATTCTGTCTGGGCAAGTAACTGTTACTGGTAACCAATGCCTGCTTAAAACAGATTTTGCTTTATCATAAACTTTACCAAAGGAAAAAAAATATTCAGCACATCACTAAAGAAGTGTGGTGAATTGTCATTACTCTTTCAAAAATACAGAGCAGCTCTGAGTGACAGGGCATGATTACATCCTTCCAGACAAGAATACAGAGAAAAGGGATTTGAGAAAGAGGCCGCTTCTCACAGAAAGACCAGCTCAGATGCCTCCAGAGGATCCACTAACAGGGTTAGCTCAAAGGATGGTAACTGAGCACAGGCAGAAGTTTTATAGGGCAGGAGACATTTGCAGCTAGGAAAAGGCTAAGAGTAAACCAATGGACTCACAGTAACGTATGGCTGGATTGAATAAGGAGGATCCTGCCCAATATTTTTGCTTGTTAGCCACTTATCCTTCACCTGAAGCTTTCAGCATAGACCAGGCCCATGAGTTATACATTACTGAGCTGATCAGAGACAGGCATGTCCAAGAGTGAGTAACATAGTGACAGAAGTGAACACAGGCTGGTGTAGCTCCCACAGGACTCTGCTTTGCTGCGGCAGGAGCAGAACCAGTAGCTCAGACCTTCCACATGCCCTTGGCCATGCAGCTCTACATGAACCCAAGGGGTCTTGGAGGCAGCCCCAATGCAGGCTGCTGGGAGAGCCAGAGCTGAGCAGGGTAATGGTCAGATCTTAATCCTTTTCTAATCCCCTCCTCCCAAATTACCACTTACAGCCCATGCAGCAGGGTTTCTACAAGGAGGGCATGTAGGGGCAGTGGTGGGTGGGTGAGGAAGACAAAAACCTCCCACACCAACAACAGTGCCTTTTCAGAAGAGGAAAAAACACGCTTCTTAAATATGTTCTCCTTTTGAAAGGGTCACAAAGGATGATCCAGTTGGCATAATACAGGTGCATTTCCAAAAAATCATGTGAAGCTGTTCTTCAAAAGTGTTTCTTAATGCAACTCAGTTGTTAAGCAATAGCAAGAGATCTTTTCTCTGATTAAGAATGGATTTATCTTTTAGAAATATCTTTACACCTGACTAAAAGATAAAAAAAAAAAAAAAAAAAAAAAAAAATGGGAGTTTAAATTAGAAACTTTGACAGTCCTAAGAGAAATAATTGGTCAGTTTTCAAAGAATGTGTGCTCCAAGTAATAAAAATTTCTGACCTTTCTGACCAAATAAAGTCCTTATTTCAGTCTCCTACTTCAAAAAAATGAGGCTATCCATTCTGAGGGTTTAGAGGAAACCAATACCTTTTCTTGTATACATAAAAAAGTTCAAAGATACATCTCAAATCTGAGCAAAAGATGAATCTATTTTTGACAAAGGGAGGTATATATTAAATATACCATTAAACCATTTTGGTTTTATTATTTAGTACTGAAAGAAGAAAGGCCTATGCTGCTGAGTAGGAGTAAGTATTTCAATTAAACTCCACCGAGATGTGTCAGAACACTTTCAAAACACATCTATATTTTAATAATGGATCAGCGATATATCAATTATTATGTACCAATAATCCAATTAAAATCACTCTGAATAAACAAGAAGGCCCAACTCCAAATCTACAGACAGTTTAAATAAGCTAATGGAAACATTAGGTTTCAGGCTGCATATTTTGTTTTCTAATTACGGTAATATTTGGCTGACACATCAAGCCAGTTTACATGTAAAAACCAAACAATTAAAAAGGTCATAGAACTTTGTCATTTCACACATGCAAATTGAGCTACCCAGATTAAACAAATCCACATGTGCAAACAAGACTGAGTTACTGCATATGTACTTGCTAACACTAAGACCTGTATCTGACCTGTGACTTCATTCACATCTTCTAATTGTCTACAATAAAACCTAAAAAGCAGAAATTGTGTATCAAGCTGAGAGGAGTTATGCATGGATGGTAGATGAAGACTTAAAACATCTTTTTCCCCTCAGAAGTTGACAGGAGCTGATTGCCCCTCCTTTGTAACAGGCTGAATACTGAAGCATTCACATTTGGGACCAATTTTTGATGCCCTAACACAACTGTAATCTCTTCTGTGTCCACAGGGACAGATTCATAATGCCTAAACACGAGAGGCTGCAAGGAACACGAAACACGGAGGCTTGGTAGAAATCAGACCACAATTGTTTGTCCTCCAGGGGCGAGCAGGTGAGTGCCTGTGTGTGGCAGCAGGCAGCAAGCACCCAGGCAATGAGTCATTCCTGAAGTGTTCCAGCTAGGACCAAGCCTCTACTCAGGGAACCCCCAGGTTTCCAGCCCTGGACTCAATTTGCCAGTGACAGTGTTCAGAATAAAGGTTACTGTGTGATGGCTGAGAACATCGCTAAGAGGAAAAAGCAGAAAGGAAAGAGGGGGTGGGAGAAAGGAGGAAGAAAACAAAGGAACAGTTGCTATGTCTTGAAGCTTGACAACTTACTTAGCTTACCACTTCACTCAGCCTGACCCCACGCAATGCACGGGGGCAAGTCTGTGCTCTGCTACTTTGGTGAAAGGCATCAGGGAAATATAGAAGAGCAGCTGCTACAGAAGGTAATAAAAACAACTTCAGGGATAAATATAGGCCAAAATGAGAAATCTCGCTCACACTGGTACAAGTTCTTAACGTAAAAGAGTTAATATATTGTATTCAAAGGACAAATTTTCGAATCTTCACTAGATAGACAGAATTATCCCAGACATAGGAATTCAAATTTTGAAAGGATTTTGCTTTTCATTGTCAACCAATTCCCCCCAATCCAATTTTTCCTCTTCCTCAGCTCCATGAGCATACATTAGCCAACAAAATGATAGCTATTCCTATGTTCCCAAGTTACTCTATTAAGAAGCAGCCAGTGCAGTGGCTTCTTCACATCATTTATGTGAGCCACATCCAAAGCAGAGTGGATCACTGCTTCAGAAGGAAAAGGGTTTTCTTGCAGGCAAGTCCCAAAAAGAGGAGTAAGGAGCAATTAGAAAGCATTGATGAGTTCTCTTGGATATCTGCAGTTGGGGCACGTGGGGAAAACAAAAGAAAAGGACAAGTTAAAAAACAAACAAACACAAACTCGCCTTCCTGGGACAAGATGACAGATTATACAGCTCCAGCAAATCTTGCTTACAAATAAGTTACCAGCACCTGCAATCTCAGCAAGTAGTCATGCCTGATGTGTAGGAATACAGTACACCATTGCACTGGGAAGAGTTGAATGCTTTTCTTTTCCTTCAATTATAACTAGATGGAGTTGTTTTGGGAGTTTTTGGTTTGATTTTCTTTTAAATTGTGGTTTGGAAACTGAGAAAATCACTAACTGTGCCCATCACAGTGATGAGGGGTCAAGCCTCAGCATGACATGATTAGGCACTACGTGATAGATGACATTTCATAGAAAATTACCCCTATTTACACCAGCCACAGCAATAGACCAGAAATAGATCAACATTCTCTGGGAAGTTTGAGTTAGAGCAGATAATGATTTAGCTACAAATATGCACAAAATGCAAGATTCTGCTAGACAGCAAATAAGTCCTGGGTGTTAAGACCATTTTCCTGGGACATTTTTCTTCATCTCAACAGAAACCCCACACAACCCACAAACAAAAAAAAAAAAACCCCAAAAAAAAAACCAACAAACCCAACCAATACAAACACCCTCCTCAGAAAAACCTACATATGCCACATGTATCGCAGCAACCTTAATGGCAAGCATTTTGCGCATTTTGCCTCTTCCCCTCCGAGAAGAAAACAAAAGGACACTTCAAACACAGTTCACAGCAAAAATAGAAATCTACCTAAAGAGAATAACACCACATTTTAATTTCAAGGTTTTCAGGCAGGCAGAAGGATCCTATTTTATGCACAATTCCTCAAAAATGCTTTCAGTTTTTCAGCCAGATTAATTCACTTACACAAGATAATTCTTGTGCTTTTAAGATTATTGTACTTTGAATGAGAGCTGCAATACTGAAAATCTAGATGAAAATATATTCCTTCTTACTCCCATTGCAAGAAGTAACATTGCCTTTGTGTTTGCATGCTAAATATAATCTCTCTTTAAAAATATACACACAATAGCAGATGCTGCATGAATTAGCAAACTAAATTAACCAAACAAGACTGAAAAATACAAACATTAGCATTAATAGAATGTAAGCCATGTTTACTTGCGGTTTATTTAATGGTCTCTGCCTTAATAGTCCTTGAAAAGTACTTTCTCTCTACAACATTAGGGGTGAATTAACATTTGTTTACAGTGCTGAAGGACTTATGTATTGTTTTCATTTTTGAAAGTTGAATCTTTTGACAGGACCTAAAGTCTATAATGACCCACAAAGGTGGATTATACAGAATATTTAATAGAAAGCCAGCATAAATAAACATTAAGTATTTGAAGATTTGATGAATCTGAAACCTTCTACATTGTCAGAATTCCACAAATACGCATCTACTTCAGCTGTAGAACCACAACAGAGAAGATCCCAGCAGACAACCAAAGACCACTCAGTATGGAGCTCCGCACAGAGACACAACAAAGTGGCAAGCACTTTGGGTGTCTTGGTTAATAACTGTGATTTAAAGTCCCATTTTCACTATTCTCCTATCCTGGCAGAAGAAAGCAAAATTTCTTTTCTGAAGTTTTTCAGTTATTAAGATGGAAGCATATGGAAAATAATGAAAGTTTCAAAATTGATAAAAGAAAAAAAAAAAAATAAAAACCCAACCCAACCAAAAAAAAAAAAAAAAAGACCACAAAAAACCAACCAAAAAACAAAAACCAACAAGAAACTCCCACCAAACAACAAACAAAAACAAATAAACAAGTTTTGAAATCTGAATCCATGCATCTGACATGACATGCAGTAAATAATGGTGAGCTGACTTCTACTTTGATCAGGGACTATCAAAGGGATCCTGTGGAGTTAAGCTTATAAATCCCACTAAAATTTAGTAGTTTGGAGACTTTAAATGTCTTAGACTCAATCAGAGCATCAATTTTTACCTTTTTTTTTTTTTTGGCTGTCAGAAGACTTGAGCTACTTTTTTCTAGTGCTTAAGAAAACTGAGATAAGTGACATCCAAACATAATCAACATGTGCCACCATTCAATCTCTCAGTAATGACTTAATAAACCCATCATACCTAAAGCCAGGTGAGTAATTCAATGGTAATTACTTCAAATTAATTACTTCTTTAAAAAACAGCAGCAAAATGAAATTTTAACATTTAGTAACTATGAATACTTTTAATTTGCAACTGACTGAGTAGTCATTTTTACTTTTGCTGGTGTTTATGTAATATTAACCAGCTAATTAAAACACAAAGTGCTATGCATTTCCCAACCAGATGAATTACAGACTCTCAGCTTGAAAGTAAACTTTGATAAAAATTCTACAAGAAAATTTTGAACAATACATTCTGATTCAAAAAATAAAATAATAATAAACAAAGATACAAACAAACAAAGAAGCACCAAAACTCCAGAAGCATCATAAGCTTTAGAGCAGGATCTTTTCTGGATTTTTTTTTTGGGGGGGGTAATACATTGTCATCTTATCTACTTATCAAATCCCACATATACAGAAGCTTTAGAAAATAAACACTTTATTGGCAAGGAAAAAGCTAGAAATTTCCCTTAGTATTTCCCTCAGGCTTTACTGATTTTTTATTTTTTATTCTATCTTCACTTCTTAATGTTTGTTTATAGCAGTTTAAGGTCAAGACAGTAAGATAAAGTCACAACTACTGATGTAAACCTACTGCCAGCCCTGAAACAGCTGATGTTGAAAAAACGGAGCTGCAACGTACCACTCAAGACACCAGCGTACTCCAACGGGTGCTGCCAACACAGGCCAAGTATCACAACAAAACTACTTTCCATCCCCCACCTTCAGGAAAAACTAACCCCCAAGATCTCAGCTCAAGAGTGATGTAATTTCTGGCTGTACCTCTCTCCACCCATGCTGAATTGGGAAGCCAGGGCCAGTGCACTGCTGACCAAGTATCTCTCATTCACCATGGCCATCTCCTTTCACTCTCTGCTCGTGCACACTCCTGCTG